>NW_009697656.1:0-272 GCF_000703405.1 Apaloderma vittatum | reverse complement strand
CTGCGGTGCGGTCTTCCCCCGGGCCACAGCCTCCTTCAGGAATCCATCCACACGGCATGGGGTCCTCTGCCCCACAGTGGACATCTACACCCCGCCCATGGGCTGCAGGGGGACAACCTGCTTCACCATGGTCTGCACCAAGACCCAGGGGACTCTCTGCTCCAGCGTATGGAGCTCATCCTCCCCCTCTTCTTCTTCACTGACCTTGGTGTCTTCACAAATTCTCACTCCTCCATTTCTCTGCCAGCTGTTGTTGCGCAGTTCTTTTTCCC
>NW_009697655.1:0-8257 GCF_000703405.1 Apaloderma vittatum | reverse complement strand
CACCAAAATCCGGCTGAGCCAACTCAATACAGAATTTTAATCTGTGGTGCATCATAGCTAGCAGATAAGACTGGAATATGATGTAAAATTAAGATACTACAACATATTTTTTATTGTTTTCCTTTGCTAACAGCTTTGATCTTTACACTTAGACTCCTATATTCCATATAAAGCATTCATGCTTTTTCAAAGTGACAAAAAAGGGTACTCAGGTTTCTTTGGTGTAGCAAGAGCCAGAGTAGAGGCATGACTAAAAATCCTCGACTACAATACTTTTTCTTAGAACCACTCCCCACAATTTTGAGGCGCAGGGTACTACCAGGTGCCTTAATTCTCTACACACTGCCATGAGGTGCATTTTATTACAAATTTTTGAGCAATTATTTAAAACTATTTAAAGCCAGAAGATCATTAAGACCTGCAGAAAGCTGTCTCTTAACATCCTCTCTAGTGTAAATAAGTATGTGATGATATTGAGAGTTAGTGCTCTAGCATAATAAATCTTCCAGTTTATGAAAGCTCTTTCTAGTCTTGTAAAGTACATACTTTGATAACTGTATTTCATATCTACCTGAGTCCACTAAAACTGCCAAATCCAGCTCATTCCCATCTTGGTCATTACTTGCAGTAAACTGTAACTAAGACTAGTTTATGCACTGAATTACCAGATTTAGCTAGTCAAAAGAGAAGAGCTTGGAAAATAACCTGACTTCCTCGCAAGAAACTCAAAGTGACTGAAGTGACATGAGAGATTCATGTGCTGCCCCAGTAAGTGCAAAAAACCCCCATGTCAGGGTATAGAAAAGGTGCTTTAAAGGAAAAAATAGCAATAGTGAAGCTTAGAATAAATTATGAAGTATCATAGGGTAATATGCAGATTTCTCAGAAGGAGCATTACTTTTCATCCTCTTACATCTGTAAAAAGAACAGGGCTACGTGTTCCTTCTAAAACCTCTTTGGACACAAAATGTAAATGTGGCCTTAAATCAGGACAAATACAAAGTCGTTTAAGGGAATAATGTCAACAGTTTTATAATTTCGACCTCAATTTTAAGCAGGAAATATTTTTGAATTACAATTTTTCTCTGATCTATCACACAGCAGACTATTATTCACCTGTCAGTTAATCCCTTGCATATTGCTTGAATTTTCTACTGCCATAGCATAAGGCTGCAGTGTTCCTGGGACAAGAGTAACCAGAGTGTGCCAGAGCACACTGGCTATTACTCGGATTAGACAGAAGGCAAGTGGGACCTTAAAAAAACCCAGAAAATTAGTAGGAAATATATAGAAGGTAAAACTGTCTCCCCTATGGTCCAAGTAATTCAAAATAGAATAATGGACTAGAAAGGCCAAATGCACAGCTGGGCTCCCTCAGTATGCCTGTTATTGGCAAAGATCTGACTGGCATTTTGAGAGCAGAAAACAACATTTTAGATCTGAACTGCAGCAGTCTTACAGAGCTGAAAATATTTTTTAAAAAATATATTGTAGACGCATTCTCCCTCCATTAAAGCATTTGAACTAACTTTGCCCAAAAGTAAAGTTCTTGTAACGCAAAAATCTGTGTAATCTTCATCTCTGAGAATGAAAGCATGGGATCATAGAATTGTTTCAATTGGAAAAGACCTTTAAGATCATCAGGTCCAACCAGCAACCTAACACTGCCAAGCCTATCACTAAACCATGTCCCTGAGCACCACATCTACAGCCTTTTAAATACCCCCAGGGATGGTGACTCCAGCACTTCCCTGGGCAGCCTGTTCCAGTGCTTGAGCAATCCTTTCAGTGAAGAAATGTTTCCTAAGGTTCAATCTAAACCTCCCCTAGTGCAACTTGAGGCCATTTCCTCTTGTCCTATCACTAGCTGAATGGGGGAAAAGACCGGCCCCCACCTTGCTACAACCTCCTTCCAGGTAGCTTTAGAGTGACGTCTCCCCTCAGCCTCCTTTTCTCCAGGCTAAACAACCCCACTTCTCCCAGCTGCTCCTCATGAGGTTTGTGCTCTAGACCCTTCACCAGCTTCATTGCCCTTCTCTGAACATGCACCAGGACCTCAATGTCTTTCTGGTAGTGAGGGACCCAAAACTGAACATAGGATTCAAGGTGCAGCCACACCGGTACCAAGTACAAAGGGACAATCTCTTCCTGGTCCTGCTGGCCACACTGTTTCTGATACAGGCCAGGATGCCATTGGCCTTCTTGGCCACCTGGGCACACTATTGGCTCATGTTCAGCCGACTGTTGACCAGTATCCTCAGGGCCTTTTCCACCAGGCAGCTTTCCAGCTACTCTTCCTCAAGCCTGCAGCATTGCATGGAGTCGTTGTGACCCAAGGGCTGGACCCAGTATTTTGTCTTGTTGAACCTCATATAACTGGCCTCAGATCATAGATCCAGTGTGTTCTGATCCCTCTGTAGAGCCTTCCTACTCTAAAGTAGATCAACGCTTTCACCCAGCTTCTTGTCATTTGCTAACATACTGAGGGTGCACTCGATTCTCTCATCCAGATCATTGATAAAGACATTAAACAGAACTGGCCCTAGTGCTGAGCCCTGGGGAACACCATTTGTGTCCAACCTCAACTGGATTTAAGCCCATCCACCACCAGTCTTTGGGCCCGGCCATACAGCAAGTTTTGTTCACCCAGTGACAAGTACACCCACCCAAGACATGAGCAGCCAGCTTCTCCAGAAGGATGCTGTGGGAAATGTGTCAGAGGCTTTACTGAAGTTGAGGTAGACATCCGCAGCCCTTCCCTTGGCCACTAAGTGGGTAACCTTGTCAAATTCAAGAGTTCAAGATCTAACCTGATCTCAAAATCCTTCCCCATCACTGAGCTCAGACTGACAGGCCTACAGTTCCTTGGATTCTCCTTCTAGCGCTTCTGGTAGACGGGTGTCACATGTACTAATCTATGATTTCTCAGTTGTGAACTTACTGCACTGGGACTTGACTCTGAGATGAAAAGAATCTTTTTTAAACCAGCATGGGCAAGAATCCGAGGAGACCCAGGTAGCTCATCTGAAAATGAAGCTTCTTGGATTGGAAATATTTATAATATTTTATATTGTGGAATTAAGCTCCATGAGATTCTGTTGTTACATCTCTATTCCCAGTGCTTTGCCTCCTGTGCAGTCACTGGCATCAGTAAGGTGTATGTCTGCATTTAATCACTTTTTCTGGATCAAGACAACTTTTTTTTTCACAGACCACCTCTTTTCTAGTACTTTTATTGATACTGTTTCATAATTGCTACATTAAAACAGAATGTCTAGTACTTTATAAATTATAATTAAAGTTTATCTGTAGTCTGACAAGCCAGTATTATCTCTTTATTAAAAGGATTTGTTTAATTAAGAACAAATGTCATTCGTTCACTGTGCAAAATTGGCCAAGCTAATAATTTGTAACACCTGGATTTTTAATTGAAATAACTGCAGGTATGCTACATAAGCAATGCAAATTGCTTTTACCACATGTTAAATTGTTTTTTTGGTATGTTAAACTTCACCTGCCTCATTATTAAGTCCCTGATGAAATTGCATTCATCAGGAGAGTAACATTGAAGGAACTGCTGTGACTCCAACAAGAGCACATTCACAGCGCAGAAGAAATCTCCCAGTTGGCATTACCAGGGTTTTGTACAGCGTGCAACAGGGTCAGCCCATGCCCTTGGCTGAGGAGGATAGAGCTCCAATGTAGGTGAGAGACAGAGTCATTCCCTTCATGCCACCCAACGTACAGGGATTAGGGTAAAGAGAAATGCTGAGCCAACGTGGGATAGAGATAATAGGGGATAGCATGTTCTTTTACAGATAGGGCTCTGTGCAGCTGCTCTGTTTTCTAATAAGGCTACACCAGGAAGGGTGAATAGTAACCTAGCTTATTTTTTAAAATTCATTTTTGGGGATGGGGTGTCGTTTCTACAAGTTTTCTCTCCAGTCTGCTTTGCTCCAGCCACCCAGCTTCTGAGATATTAAAGACACTTGACCCCTTCTTTAACACAGCTGTTTGAGGCAAGACTAAAACACAGACTTTCAGCCCAGAGTTTTACAATCTGCACATGACATTTACATACTCTTTTTAAAGTGTTAGAGAAAAGTATTAAAAGTCTCTGTCCTATAACTTTTTAAACAGAATACCAGTATTGGCTGATACACAGAGATAAAATATTTTATTATGTCATTATAAGTGCCTGAATTCTTTCTGTGAGGTAGTTAGGGAAATCAGAACCCACAAGGTGTCCAAAGGTCTTTCCACAATACCTCTACCAGATGCTAGTGGCAGAATCCATTTTCTTAACCGTAGGTACATAGTGCCATTTGAGGTGCTCTAATGATATAAAAAACTTTCACGAAGGATTGGCAAATTGATGCAGAACTCATTAGAAACCCATACCTTGCTGGTATGGCCACTGGAGACTTGGCAAAATCAGCCATTGTACCTACAATGGCATTAAACATTCATGATTAGGCAAACACATCCTGCCCGGTGTATATCTCCGCTGGGTAGTGGAGACATTCACATGGGGCTTGCTGCTATGAAACATGACCTGTAAGCAATCCATGTCTCACTGGAGAGGGCTAGACACTTCTATACAACTAATCAACTTAAACTTCAAATCTCTATTGATTCTATTAGGAGCTTATACAACTTCTACATGAGCAAACATCTACAGATTTCTTAATTGGAGTATTTTAATTGCAGCCTGAATCCCATCCTCAATGTCTCATATTGCTCTAGTGCAATGGTAGCATCCCTAGAGATTTTACTCTGCGTTATTGAGCTTTACAGTTTAGTACAGGTTTGTGTCCTGTCTACTGGACTGTCCTCAGTATCTTCATGCCCTGTCAGTGCCTGCACTTTAGATGAAACTAAGAGCTTCGCTTTTATCTAACCTACCTTTTTTCTCTTTGTTACAGAACAGATTCTTTCCCAGGCAGTATTTACCTGTATAATCACATCCTCTATTGTAAAATCAGTGCTATGCAGCCCAGCTTTTAGTTGTTTATCTTCTCTGTAGTGCAAGTATCACTGTTTCTGGCACAACTTTTGCCTGTTTGCCTTTCTTTATCCAATCCAAAATCTGCAAATGTTGTGTGTGCTTTCAGGCTGCTCGTTTGTCTTTTGCTGCAGCATAACCTTTGCCTCTAGGCCTGATTCTTTTGAATTAAGGGCACTGCTTCAATCCCTCAGTCCACGTTGTGCACACTGCTGTCATTTGCAAAGCCTGGCCAAATAATATAATCCATTGCTGACATTACTTTCTCTCCTTTCCAATCTTGCCTCCCTACCCAAAAAATACTAAACTAGTTCTGAGGCCACACACAGCACATACAACCTGGCTCTAAGCTCTTTTTTACTGAGGGCCACTTTTATTTCATGTTGTCTTGCATACCTACAGTGTCAGAGCCCTCTTCATACCTCATCAGTCTCAGTCTGAAGAGAGTGGTGAGGGTGTCTTAATTTTCTTGGCAAATTCCAGTGGCTCTGGAGGATTAATTCTATTTCCTGGTGTGAGCCTGCACATCTGCCTCTTCTGTTGGCATCCAAAAAAAGTCTAATTATTCAACCACAACACTATGCTGATGACTGAGAGCTGTTAAAAATAATTGTTAAACATCCACCACCAGAAGCATATCTACCCTCAAACTTCTTGCTTTCTTGCTGCAACCCACTGGTTGCAGATTCAGAGTGATGTGTGAGTAAATCTTCTCCACATTTCACAAATGTCAAAGCTAGCAGAGCCTTTACCCTCACCAGTCTTTCTCTCAGAGTGTTGTTTCCATCACCATAAAACTGACTCCCCATTATTTCTTATTTAGCAACTTTAGAAAGGCATTTCACTGCAGGAGAATGACTCATTTCCATCTAAAATAATTTGTCCTGGACATATCTCAAAGTATTATCTTGCAAAAAATTTCCAAGCTGTTGATTCCACAGTACAGACAGAATTGTTTCAAAGGTTTACTGTGGCAGGGTTGCACACCCTCTGAAATGAAGAACAGGTTCATCTTGTTTACATTTCTTTAGAGATGGTACAGTTATGGGAGTTGAACTTTACCTACCAGTGATAATGTCTCAGTTAACAACAGTTAAAGTATCTAACCATTTAGCAATAGTGTTCTAATAAGCCTTCGCAAAGGCAGTTACCCCTCTCCTGTGACTACACATCAAACTCCTAATTTTGGTCCTCTGATGAGGTGGTAGTAGATGATGTGTCATTCCCTTGCATCCTCCATCTAGCACCAAGCCCTGGCCCCCAAACAACCATCTGTTCACAAAAAGCATCTCTATGTTGAGGCATCACGTTGCCAGTTTGTGCCGTGAGTACAGCAGGCAGTAATTTGCCACAAGACAATCCGCAGTGAAGTCTCATTAAAATATGCTTCTCGCATTTAATAGACAATACAGTGACAGAGATTAAAAATCACATTTTAAATCTTTACGGATGTTTTAATCTATGACAGGTGATATCTATGACAGATGTCTATATCAGTGTTAATGAAGCAATTCACCATCAGCAATATTCATTCCTTTCCTTCTTCCTCTATTATTTACAGAATATTTGACATTTTTATAGAATTTAATCCAAAAAAAACCAAGAAAAAATCATAATAATTTTATTTTAAAAAGTTAGTTTTGTGAAGATTATGTTCTAGGACCTGATGGTATCCAGCAGTCTAGATGGATATATGTATAAGCCCACCTAAAAATTCACTGAATCAATAATGCCTTATGGAACAGCAGGAAAGCACTGCCTTAGTTCAAACTATGGTCTCTCAGTTCAGCTTATCTGACTTTTTCTGATTCAGTTAGGCCTGCTGTAATGAGTTCTACCAGGGGTAAAATTGAAAGACAAACACTCAGAGAATAATATCACCTTTTTCTCTGACTGAAATTAAGAATTTGTATTTCATGTACTTTGATTATAGCTTGTCCTCTTTTATTGTGAGCGACTCTTATGCCCTAACAATATTTGTCTGGGTTCTGACTGTTTAGTTTTTTACTGTCTGTTTTTTGATGGTCATGACAGTCTTCTTAAATTATCATTTTGCTCACTATTAACAGTTTTACTGGTGCACAATGTATCAGCCATAATGCCTGTCCGAAGCAGTCCAACTGTTTCCCTAATATAGCATAAATCACAATCCTTTAGTCATAGCTTAAACATTTCAGCAGCCAGCATAGAAATTACAACAACCCGGTGCTACTAAAACAATATATGTATTTAAGTATTTCAGTTTTACTTACACAGTCAGAATTTGAAAAAAAATCACAAAAAAACCAATTTATAAAAACTTTCCCTTGAAAACACGATGGTCCAATCATCACTGGCTCCTGCTACTGGCTGCTCTTGGAAGGATGACGGCTGTCCAGGTTTCCAGATGCATCCAAGATATCTGCATCATTCAATTTGCAGCTTCATAAAGTGTAGCACTTTGTTTATAATATCCCCATAATCTGATTCCCATTACTTTCTAGCAGTTCATGTGGTTCCTGTTTGGTTCTGGGGGCAACGTGTAGAAGCAGTAGCTCTAAGAGTTACTTAGCAAGAAATGAAGCCGTGACACACACATGTTATCCAACCCTTGGCCCAACAGCTTTCTTCTTCCTTTCATCTTTACTGCAGAAATTCAGGTGTTGCTTGTCTAGACATGGACTCTCTTTCCAGCTGAGGTACATGACATGCTAACAGTTTCCTTGGAGTTGGTGTCTATTTGAAAGATTAAAAGGCCTCTGGTCCTTCTCTGGAGCTTTTCAGAATTCACTTCTTAGGAAAAACTACTCTCCACTTCCTATGTGAAAGAATCATGTCTGAGCTTCAGATATCTGCAAAGAAATGCTGCTTTGCACCTATTGCATATGCTTTGTGGAGCATTCAAGGAACAATTTAGTTCAATGTGTGGAAAAAAGTCAGCTACAGTTTTATTCAGGATTCAAGTATGATTTGAGTCCTCAACAGCAGAGTTCGAAGCATGCCTTTCTGCCCTGAGGTAACCCATATATATACCTAAATACACGCGTATTCAAGCCCACTTCCCAACTCTTCAATGTGCATGTGTACAGCCAATGACTTTAGAGCATATGCATATGCAATTCGTCGTTTCAGTCTTAGTAATATTCAGTACTAAACACTTTTGATGATGTAAAGGCAAGGGCTGATAAAATCATAGAATTATTAAGGTTGGAAAAGACCTCTAGGATCATCTAGGCAGTTGTCAGCTGTCTTGGTTTAGAAGACAGGGGAAAG
>NW_009697654.1:11563-23730 GCF_000703405.1 Apaloderma vittatum | reverse complement strand
TCTCCCGGCCTGGCTCTCCCGTCCCTGTCCCCGGCCCTGCTCCCCTCGCCCTGCCCCTAACGCTGAAGTGCGAGCGGTGTCTGTGAGACGTGAACGTGGGCCCCGGTAGTGTGAGCAAGGACGACTCAAACAGCTGCCCCATGCACGAAAGCATAGATAATGTTATTTTTTTCTCACGGCAGTACTGGATGCTATGGTTAAATATTTCTGTTTGGCGTTGCTCTTATTATTTGTATTTGAAAAGCAGTTGAGTTGCGTTATTTCTCCTCTCTGAAGCGTGAAGAGAAATGCAAATGGCCTGTGCCTTTAACAGGGAAAAGAGCTTCGCAACAGAACAGCCACACCTGCTGCATGTTAAACGAACCACAAAGTTCAACAGCGAAATGGGACGTTTCAGAGTCTGATAAAACCATGAGCAAGGGCTCTTGCACTGAATGTTTGACTCAGGATGAAACACAAGTCTTCCTTTTGGTCTCGGCAGAGGGCTCTTTTGCGAAGGTGCCAAGAGGAATGTGATCTGGACAGGAAACCAGATCCTGAGTACTCAGGGACCTCTGTAAGGCCCCTGGCTCTGGCAGTGCTCTCTCTTGCTCTCCTCAATGAGGCTCTTCTCTCTTTCATTGTACATGAATTTTTGAGCCACGTGAATGGTGATGGCAAAAAAAGTGTTTTTCAGGTACTCTGAGCTGTACAGCAAATGGCGTGCAAGGGCATGGGGCTTTGGAGCTGTCTCCTAGCTCTGTGGATGACACTGTGTGAACAGTCACATCACGTGTCAGCAAAGTGAGAGCGATATTCTGCTTCCTAGAAATCAGGCAGAACTTACAAGGTATTTTAACATCTTTGAATGAGAAGGTCTATGTAGTAGACAGGTTGGACAGGTAATAATGTTATGCTGTAGCAAAAAATTGTGGCTTTCCATATGGGTCAGATAAGATAGCATTAATAAGACAGTGAAAGCAGGTTAAATCAAGTCACTCATCATGGAAGAACTTGTGGCTGGAATATTCATTCTCCTGCTGTGCTCAAGAAGTAATGAACACTGGTTTGAGATCCAACTGTCACATTGTTGCTAATGCTGTTCCTCAGAGATGGATACTGAAATACATTCAAAACTTGACCAGGCAAGATTCTGAGTAACCTGTTCTAACTTTTGAAGTTAGCCTTGTTTTCATCAGGGGACTGAATCAAAGATCAATTCCACCCTAAATTATTTGGTGACTGGCACAAAAGAGTGGTGAAGAGCAATCTCTCTCAGAATGCTGTTTAAAAGAAGAGAAACTGAAAAGAGCTATATTCCTAGCCCTATGAACAGTGCAGGACAACTGCATACACCAGATAACATGATTTACAGGAGGACTGAAACACATCAGATAGATTCCGCTGCTTTCCTAGTTTCATTTTATGATACGTATGTTAGAGATTGCATAAACACACACTCTTTCCCCTCTCAAAATCAAATAAATGAAGGTAATTCTTAGGGAATACACCTATTTTCATGTGCAGTCTCACCAAGAGAACTCTGAAAATAATCTCTGTTCCTCAGAAAAATGAGTCTTTTCTTATTTTGACCACTGAGTGGGTTGTAAGAATGGGTGAAAGAAAGGTAACAGTTTAAAAATATATTTTGTTTTTCATTTTCACTCTGAATAATAGCAATCCTTTCATACAGCATAAGTGGTCTACAAAAAGTATTGATGGTGCAGTATCTAGGTCAGTCAGTGTGCCTGTATATGACCTTACATTCTTAGTCATTGTTACTCATTGTCTTTTTACAGATCAAGATTTTTTACCCATTATATCACCCTGCTCAAAATTTGCAGTGTGCACACAAATACTACATAACAGATAAAAGCACCCATACTCGCAGTAAGGGAGAGGTGAAAAAGGAATAGAGATTGTGGTCTTTTAACATTTCTGTTTTGGTTGCTGCTAAGCTTCAGAGAGACGGTGGTTAGCTGGGAAGAGGTGATGGTGCAAAGAGCAAACAAGCACCCAATTGGTATATCAGAGAAATGAAAGAGATTTTTCCTTTTTAAGGTATGGAGCTGGCTATGAACAGAGGCTTATTCACATTTTAAGAGCCATCTTCATGAATAAAGTCCTTGGTGCAGCAGGAAGTGAAATAATCCTAGTCATTTTTCTTCAGTGAGAAATTTTCCTTGCAGAATCCATATTTAAAAAAAGTGTGAGCAGAAAGAAAAACTGCATGGGAAGCTAATTGTTTGGTATGGGATAATGGGGACAAGATAACTGAATGAGAAGAAAAAGTGGTAGAAAAGCTGAAAGTACAAAATGGCTGAAAGGAATCAACCAGAGGCAGAGGCCATAATGTGTGTTACTTAGAGTATCACAGAATTGTAGACTAACTGAGGTTGGAAGGGACCACAGGACGTCTCTAGTCCAAATACCTACTCAAAGCAGAGTCAACAATGAGATCAAACCAGAGTGCTCAGACTTTAACCGCTGTTTTCTTTTCCAGCCTGTGAGTCTCTCTGCCTTATTCCACTTCCCTTCCCATTTGGGGAGGGAGAGGGATTAGAGAGTATCTATCAGCATTCAGTGGCCAGGCCAGCCCTAATTTTCAACAGATTTATTGGCACCCAAGAATACTAATAAAGGAATAATAATGAACTATTTAGAAAAAGATACAAAACTGATACTGAAACTGACTCCTCCTTGATAACAATCATCAGTGATGCTGCAGAGCAGGCAGGCCCCGGGGAAGCCCCAAGCTCAGTGGTAGAGGAGAGCTGGATACAGGAGCTAGATTTGGGAACTCAGGACTGAGATCAAAGGCAGAAGATTGGACCGAGTCCTCCTCAGATGCTGGCCATTGAAGAAGAGACCTTAACCCCACGATCTCTCAGTTTTATACTGAATATGATGTATATGGAATGAAATTCTCTTGCTGGTCACCTGCCCTGTCTGTTCCTCACTGGAGGTGCAACCTTTTGCTTACTTGTGACCCCTTTTAGTTCCTGGCACCCCCAGTGTGGCACACAGGAGCCAGCAGTGGCCTTGGTCACTACAGGAGCAAGTATAAGCAAGGGACTTTCTGCATACCAGTCCCTGGCAGCAATAGTAAACATCAGACAGTATCACTTCTAGTAGCACACATTATTTACAAAAATATGCTGCTAACTTCAGAAAGTGCAGCCTCTTAGAAGAGATTGACCTGAAAAGTAAAATCACTGAACAGAATTAGTTCCTGTTTAGCTCAAACCAGGACAGCCACTTAAGTCTTGAACACTTCCAAGGATGGAGATTGCACACCATCTCTGGACAGTGCTTGGAATCCTAATAGTGAAAATGTTATTGTTTATATCAAGTCACATGTTTTTTTAAATTACAATTTATGCCTGTCAATTTGTCTTCCTACCATGCACTGCTGTGAAGAGCCTAACTTTGTCTTCTTGATAACCTCCTCTCAAAGCCTCTCCTATCTAGGCTAAACAAGCTCAATTTCTTTAGCTTCTTCTGATAGGGCAAATGTCCCAGCCCCTGTCTATCTTGGTGGCCATCCACTGAACTTCCTGCAGCACTTTAGCAACACAGTCAAATGTATGGCCTACCAAGTCAAATATAATGGATTTCTTCTCAGTCAGAATGTATTAAGAAGAGAGCCAAGACTAGAGGAACACCTTTGTTGGTTCATTGTCATCTTAATGCTAATAAACAACTAGGAGCAGAAGAAAAGCTCTATATGCTATTTAAACATTATTTGTCTCTCACTGTGGAGAATTTGACTATCTGATCAGACCAACTTTTGCATGTTCTGTCTCCATGGAGAGTAGCATCTATCCCAGAGCCACCATGGTGTGTTTACAAAACATTTCAGCCTAACAGCAGATGAGGTTCAGATTCAGAAGAAAGTGTGGCGTGGCTCATGACCTAGCAATGCCGTACAGTTATGTATGGTCTGACCCAATGCATAGCATGAGCTGAAACAGGAGATATCTTCCTCAGGCATATGCTTTGTGTGCAAGTTCCTTGTGTAGTGTGGAAGAATATCTGTAGGAGACTGAAGAAGAATAAATACACCAGTCAGTATACCTTCTTCTCCTGCTTTCATCTCCTCTGTAGCTTGGAATTGTACTGGGAATAGGGTATGTACTTCTGAGAATCACAGTGAACTGTCAGGAAGCTGAAAGCTGGAAGAATGTGGGTGGAAGCTGGAAGAGCATAGGTTTAGATTAGATATAAGGAAGAAATTCTTTATGCTGAAGGTGGTGAGCACTGGCACAGGTTGCCCAGGGAGGTTGTGGATGCTCCAACCCTGGAAATGTTCAGGGCCAGGCTGGATGGAGCATTGAGCAACCTGATCTAGTGGGAGGTGTCCCTGCCATGGCAGGGGGGTTGGAACTAGATGATCTTTGAGGTCCCTTTCAACTCAAATCATTCTATGATTCTATGATGATTTTGTGATATGGAGCCAGAAGGGATGCACATTTTCCATTTCATCAGCTCTGTAGAGATGTTTTCCCTGAACGTTAATAGAGACTGCAAGAAGAGAGCTGCAAATTTGAGACTTTCAAATGATGCCACAGCCAAGCAAGTTGGGCTGCGCAGGTGTGTAGCTGGTCTATAGCCAGATAAATATGGTCTGTAGCCAGAGAAATAGGGAATGGCAGTCCCTGGAGACCATATAGGGTGTCAACTCTTAAAGAATCCATGAAGATCAGGGAAGAAGACCTAGAAGACCTTAAGAGATCTGTCCAAAAGTATTCATACCTACAGTAAAAATCTTCACCTCCCAATGCAAATGGAAACAAATTTTGTAAAAAAGCCCAACAAAACAACAAAGCCACCCAATCAAAACCACCCAGCCAAAACCACCCAAAGCAAATTCTTTTTTCTTGGGAAATATCTGGATTTGAATGGTTGCATTTACATGGTTTTCAGAAGAGAGCATGCTTTAAAAGATTTGCTGGATTCCTGGAGAACCTTCTGGTTATCAAATGCCAAATCAAACATCCTTTTGATTTTAGATGGATGTCCTGGTATTCCAAGTTATGTTTGTCTGCAGCCCCACACCTTTGGTGTTCCCTATAATACAGTTCTTTCAATATCCTTAGTATGCTGAGGGTTTGTTCTGGAAGATACAAATAATTATACCCTGCTGTTCACCACATCTGTTTATAGGAATAAAACCTGTGTTTTCTGCATGACCAAGTCTGCTGCAGTAAACAATGTCAGATGCTTATTGTGGAATAGCTACAAATTCTGACAAAACTTGCAGCAACACATACTTAAATGCATCTTGGAAGAACTTTCAGCTTTGTGTGGGTGTTAGTGGCCTGGGAAACATCATTTCCTATCAGTGTCTGGATTTAAGCTTCTAGATTTAAGAGTCATGCAAACTAGAGGTTTTGTTGCTACTTTATAACTTTTAGAACTGCTAGAACTCTCTGAGAGTTATATCTATGAGAACACCTTTTCCCTTTTTACTCCTATTGCAAAATTCCTACAACCATATATCATAGCAGGTGTGTATTTTAAAGTTTCTCTAAACTCATACTGTACTAACCCCTTGTAGATTCACCAATCATCTTTAAATAAAAGTGATAAGCAGGAATTGCCCCTTGCAACTGCTTCCAACTCCACAGACTGCAACAAAAGTATTACAGATTTGAGTTAAGCAAAAACTCAAAGCTACTGCTTTGGAGCACTGAGCTGCACATTAACATCTAAACACACCAGTTCTTTTCCTGCTGGGTCTCAGTGTTAGGTTGCCTTTGTGGGAGAACTCTGAAGAGACTTGGCTTGATCTTTCAGCTAAATCATTCCTGTTGATTTCCTGAAGTCATTGCAAAAAATGGTTCAATACTGCCTCATGGTTGAAAGAAAATGCCTGCATTCACTCCAAGATGGAAAATGAAAGTAGCCAAAAAACCAAAAAAAGGTACCAACACAGGTACTATGCTCTTACAAAAGTTACACTGCTTGCAAATTAATGTCTCCTTACAAGTTGTTTTTCTTGATTTTCAGTCATAAGCTGAATGTCTGGCTTTAAAAGATTAATAGAATTTATTAAAGTCAGACATGTGATGTTCAGAGTATTTTATCACTGAGGACGGCTCATGGTCTCTGTATAGTTTTTCCCTCTTTCTCCGTCAGTTAATCTCTACAGTAACAAGAAACTTTAACACTCCACTTCACCAGTTTCTGTTTGTACTAAAAATAAAGCTTTTATGCTTGCCTGTGGGGAGGTTAAGCATTTGCTATTTAGAGGTGGTGTGTGGAGAAAAGATGGACTGGGGGATCTTTTTGCACCATTTGGTGGGAGCATGTGGTACATAAAAATATTTTGATTAGAAAAAAGAACATCACTCTTCTTGTACATGAACTAATTGTGAATTAATACAAAAATGATCATCTGAGAGGTGAGGCATCAGATAATCCTTGTGAAGTTTATGGAGAGCTCTGTAACAGATTTTTTTTCTCTTACCCTTAACCTGGCACCATTTTTCCTTGCAGAAAATGTTTCCAAAATCCAGATTAATTCCATAGCACTGTACAGTAGATTCAAGCCAAACATTTGGTTTTGTTCACTTGAAGCACACAGCTACAAGTGTTCAGTTTCCAAGTTGTAAAGCCTACCCATAATACTCAGATGAGAAGGAATAATCAGATTATAAGACCAATACTGTTTTACATCAGCAGTCCCCATCTGTATATTTCATTAAGCTTCAGTCAGAAAATAATATAGAATACATGTGTTCTATATTACTATATTCAGTCAGAAAGTAATATAGAATACATGTGTTCTATATTACTATATTCAGTCAGAAAGTAATATCATAGAATGATATTATATATCATAGAATGATATATAAATATATATATTTATAAGAGAGAATGAAAGAAATATCAGTAAGTAATCAAATACCACTCCAGATATTTTTTAGGAAAAAAAAAAAGGCATGAGATTGGATTTCCATCATAGCCTTTCTGTGAGAATAGACATTTTCCATTCAAATAACTGTGGTATTGAGGTTCAACCATCACATGAAAATGGTTTTGCATATGTGTACATCTCTTATAGAAGCAAAAATTTGTTCCAGTTTTCAAATAAAGCTATTTAAGAATCAGTTTTTGAAAGAGATATTTTAGAAAATATTATTTTATTGTATTATAATCTTGACTTTTAGTTATGATATGCAACAAGCACATGCATATTCATTTGTAGAATAGTGAGGAATGGGAAGGGAAAGGATTCTTAACTGCATGTGAGAATCAAGTATGGTGACTTATTCCTTACACTTTAACTGAAACATCAGAAAACTGTCCAGACTGTTAGTCATTGCAGTTACAGATGCGCAAAAGAAATATTTGGGTTCTTTATGTTTGATTTTTTTAATTAGAAGTTCACATTTAAGCACTGATTACCATGAAACAGTCTGATGTGCCTATTCGAAAGCAAGCATCCATGTGCTCACAGACTTGTACTAGAATTGATCAGGCCAAACTAAACAACTTTGGCTCTAGTTGGAATGTGGAGAAGCCCTAACTCTGCAGTCAAAGAAGGCTGTGCAAACTGGGTAGCCAATATAAGCACATCTTTCCTCAGTGATGATCTTGGAATGATTCTTCGTAACACTGATATTATCAGCTGTTTCTATTTTGTAACTCCACTGTCTTGAAACTACAATTACTTTTTTTTCCCAGTCCAAACCGTATTTCTCATTTCAGCTTTATTCAAGCAAAATTCTCACTGCAGCCACAAATACAGATCAAACTTGGCCTAAGTTGTCTGCAAAGACATTTGCTATTTGGGTTGCAGAGAGAGCTTTGAATTCCAGAAAAGTCAGGCCTTGCCAAACATATTAGGCAGGCTGGAAAAATCTGAGTAAATGACTGCAAACATGCTCCAATTCTGAATATCTCAAATGTTGTTTTGGCATTGCAATTCGAGAGAGCCCAAGTGAAACTGAATCAGAAGTCACTAATAAAGCCAACCTGATGATGTCAGTGCTCCTGTGCATAGGCATCTTGGCCCTCGCTGGCACTGAGATTTAAGGAGTCAAGGTGATACCAAGGAGGGGGAAAAAATGCAAATCTTTTTACTCCCTCTGCCACTCAGTACCTCTGCTACTCTGATAGGTTGTTATGGTAGTGTCAAATACTTGTGCACACTTCCATTAACAAAATTGAAGATATCTATTACAGGCATCCCATCAGATAGCACAGTTTAATAAAAATAAAATATAAGGGAAATGAACACTATTCCTTGACAAAGCTGAAGTTAGGTCTTTCTCTCTACATCCTCCTAAAAGGAAAAAAAATAAAAGCACGTGGATGTCCATTTAATTTTTCAGCAGCCCAGTTTTCATAGGCTCACTGAGTAGCGTCAGCTCAGTGCTGCTTCAATTTACATCAATAAACAGCTAATATGTGGTTACATATTGCAAGGATAGAATAACCCAGTGCAAGAGTCACACAGGAGCATGACTGGCTACATAGCTATGTGCAGAAAATCCATGGAGTTCTGGAGGATATTAAGTTCAGCATGAATCATAAGTGGATTTCATAATTGCAGCTACAAAGGCTAACTGCAAACCACAGAAGTGTTCCTGGAAGTGTAGTGAGTAAGTCAAGGGAAGCAATTAGTGTCTCTGCAGCACTTGTGAGGTTTCATCTGGAATAACATGTTCAGCTTTGGACCCCCAGTACAAGAAAGACTGAAAGGAGATCATCCAGCAGAAAATTACCAAGATAAATAGGGGGCTGATAGGCATGAAGTATGGGAAGAGACAAAAGGCTGAGTTATTTCAGCCTGGAGAAAAGCAACTTAGCTTTCTCCTGTAAGTAGGAGGGGAGT
This sequence comes from Apaloderma vittatum, assembly GCF_000703405.1. Taxonomy (NCBI): domain Eukaryota; kingdom Metazoa; phylum Chordata; class Aves; order Trogoniformes; family Trogonidae; genus Apaloderma; species Apaloderma vittatum. Next base: position 14,906 of record NW_009697654.1, on the reverse strand, counting down.
TAACTGCTGTCTTCAGCTGGTAGGTGGTTACAGAGGATGAAGCTGCCACCTTCTGAGAGGTGCATAGTGAAAGGATGGGAAACAATGATTACAAGGTGAAGCAAGGGGAAGTTCTATTTGATATACAGAAAAAAACTCTTTGTAGTGAGGGTTGTTAAGACTGGAAAAGGTTTCCCAGAGAGCCAGAGGAATTTGCATTCTTGGAGATATCCAAAACTCATCTGGAGAGGGCCCTGAGCAACTGAATTTAAACTTGAAGCCAGGAGGCTGGAGTGCACACATTCAGACATTGCTTCCAATCTAAATTATTCTCTGAGTCTATAAAACTCAAGTAGTCTACTATAGCAAGAGACAGTCCACCCTGTATCAGAGAAATCCTCAGAGAGAATTAACCTGTATGATTTTTATTAGGAGTAAGGAGCTACTTCACTGATCATCCCACACTATTCTTCAGGAGATGGAAAGCTGGAACCACTGTCAGAGAAAAGATTTAGATCTGTTGAGAAACTGGATCTTATAAAATCTTAGAGCACGCAGACCCAGAGTCAGCAGACTCTGTTCACCACAAAGGGGACAACTTCAGCAATGCTGCAGAGTCAATATGGCTTGGAGCAGGGGAATTGCTCCTTTCCCTCATGGGATCTCTCTGCATGGATCTTTACTAGTCAGACTCAGTGCAGAGCACGTGATTTGGCCTTGCTGAGAGAGCTTGGAAATTACTATAACTTCACAGAATCGCAGAATCACAGAATGTCAGGGGTTGAAAGGGACCTCAAAAGATCATCTAGTCCAGCCCTCCGGCCAGAGCAGGATCACCTACAGTAGGTCACACAGGAACGCGTCCAGGTGAGTTTTGAATGTCTCCAGAGGAGGAGACTCCACAACCTCCCTGGGCAGCCTGTGCCAGGGCTCTGTCACCCTCACAGTGAAAAACTTTTTTCTAATATTTTTGCGGAACTTCCTATGTTCCAGCTTGTACCCATTGCCCCTTGTCATTGGACGTCACTGAAAAGAGCCTGGCACCGTCCTTCTGACACTCCCTCTTGACATACTTATAAACATGAATGAGGTCACCCCTCAGCCTCCTCTTCTCCAAGCTAAAGAGGCCCAACTCCTTCAGTCTCTCCTCATAAGGGAGATGTTCCACTCCCTTCATCATCTTTGTGGCTCTGTGTTGGGCTCTCTCCAGTTGTTCCCTGTATCTCTTGAGCTGAGGGGCCCAAAACTGGACACAGTATTCCAGATGTGGCCTCACCAGGGCAGAGTAGAGGGGCAGGAGGACCTCTCTTGACCTACTAGCCACCCCCCTTCTAATACACCCCAGGATGCCATTGGCCTTCTTGGCCACGAGGGCACATTGCTGGCTCATGCTCATCCTGCTGTCCACCAGGACTCCCAGGTCCCTTTCTCCTAAACTGCTCTCCAGCAGGTCAATCCCCAACCTATACTGGCACATGGGGTTATTCTTTTCCAAGTGCAAAACTCTACATTTGCCCTTGTTGAACTTCATAAGATTTCTCCCCGCCCAGCCCTCCAGGTCTCTTTGAATGGCAGCACAGCCTTCTGGTGCATCAGCCACTCCTCCCAGTTTTGTGTCAGTGCTCTCTAATCCCTCATCCAGGTCATTGATGAATATATTGAACAGCACCGGCCCTAGTACTGACCCCTGAGGGACCCCACTAGACACAGGCCTCCAACTGGACTCTGCCCCATTGACTACAACTCTCCGACTTCCTCCCTTCAACCAATTAGCAACCCACCTCACCACTCAGTCAATTTGCCTAATTAAAGAAAAGGTTTGCTAGTCAAAAATGGATTATACATTTCCAGGCCAGCATGATGTGAGACTTCTATTTGACTGTTTAGTTAGCTCAGTCAAAATTAAACAACCATTTAAAAATCCTTTTGGATCTTAAAAGCAATATGTCAAGGGGGAGTGTCAGGAGGACAGTGCCAGGCTCTTTTCAGTGACGTCCAATGACAGGACAAGGGGCAACGGATACAAGCTGGAACACAGGAGGTTCCACAAAAATATTAGAAAAAAGTTTTTCACTGTGAGGGTGACAGAGCCCTGGCACAGGCTGCCCAGGGAGGTTGTGGAGTCTCCTTCTCTGGAGACATTCAAAACTCACCTGGACGCATTCCTGTGTGATCTACTGTAGATGATCCTGCTCTGACCGGAGGGCTGGACTAGATGATCATTTGAGGCCCCTTCCAGCCCCTAACATTCTGTGATTCAGTGAAATTTTGAAACAAAATTAGAAAATTGTCACTAAGGAGGCAGAGAGATACAACAGGATTTTTTTCTTTTTTTTTCCTTCCTCTTTTTATGTAGAAGCCATTTAGTCATATCCAGGCTGAATTCACACATAGTTCCACTCTGAGGATTTTCATGTGATCTTCAAATGAAAAGTTTCACTTAGCCTTTAAAATTACTCCAATTATTTTACACATATGCCACTAGTTATCTGCTCCTCCTCCTTTTGAGTTTTAAGGTCCTTCCTTTCCTATTAGAGATCTGCTCTCCTCTAGAAGGAATTCTGGTTAGAAACATGGAATTTCAGTCAAGGGAATATTTTTTGACTCAGGACAGATGGTTAAAGTTACAGGGTGATAGAAAGCAGTTCATGCTTACATCAGTCACAGACCAGAAATGGAGGACACAGTATCTTTAATGACCTGAACAGTTCTTACTATTCATTTTGCTTTTTCTATCTCAGGATTCCCTGATAAGAAATTACTTTATCTGTTACACAAGTTGTGAAACATATTGACAGTGCAGAGTCTGCAATTCTTTTTTATAGTTTAGTTTAAAAGAATACCAAGCACTAATAATGACTTAATCAATAACCGCAGAAGGCATTCACTTACCCTATGACAATGCAGGAGATGGCAGTTCCCAAAAAGGCAGAGGTTAAAATCAACCCTAAGTTATGAAAAAAATGTCTCTATGGAGGAAAATTTGAAAAAAATTCCTTTGTAATACACTTAATTAAAAAAACATTCAAACCAAGTTGAAACACAGCATCTAGAAGTGCCATTTATTACAACCCGTAGTTCAAATATATGACGAAAAAACACAGGCTACAGTTATTTTGGAAAATACCATTTAGAGTGATTGATATTTTGCCTGGTGGAATGACATTGACATTTCCTCTTTTATTATATTCAGCCAAATATTTCAGATTCATAAAAGGAATTCACACTGCAAGTATCTGATGCAAACAGTACCGTAACAATCTCTCTTGAACAAACAAAGTCCTTATCATGTGTTTTATAACAAAGATAGGCTGCTGTATTTGCACGCAGCATCACCTGATTCAAACTGGTCTCTTCTGAAAAC
>NW_009697654.1:2820-11532 GCF_000703405.1 Apaloderma vittatum | reverse complement strand
CAAGTGTTACACACTGCACAGTCAAATCTTTGCATAGATATAGAAAAGGAGCAGATTGAGGTCTGCGTGTCTCTCATTTTCTTCCATTCCTGTCAAGTTCTTCCAATACAATGTAATTGTTAACTATTTTGTCTGTTGCTGTCCTGTTGGATCTACAAAGTAGCAATCACATTCAGTCATTCTTGTAACATAAGGAGACACATACCTTCTTTAAATTATATCCAGCATGAAATATAATGGGTGGCAGCAAAATACTGAAGAAGATGGAAGGATCAAATGTCATCTGCCAGGAAGGACAAAAAAAAAGGGTAAGGAGAAATAAAATAGCATTTAATTTCAAAGGATAGGTTTTAATTGTAATGTCTTACCATGATTAATCTCAGGACAGTTTCAACATAGCACTTTGTTATGAAATCTTAGAGACACTGCTGCTATCTTTTTGCCTACAGATCTCATACCTGCTTTATAAGCAGGGGAGTTTCCTTATATCCTCCATAAGCTAAAGACTTGATTCAGCCATTCTGCAAAGACTAACTGGATTTTCTGCAAAGACATAGCTAAGGTGCTGTTTGCTTTCAGAACTGAAGGTACGCTACTGCGTTAGTCTCTTCATGGTTCCTGTTCCAAGCCACCGGCTGGCATAGCAGCAGACACTGCCTCGTCCTCTGTTATGTGGTGTGTTACACTCCAGTACCTGTGTCCAGTAAGCAATGTTCATGTGAAATGTATATTCTTCTTTCTACAACAGACGGAAACAGTTTATAAAATACTCATTAATTCTTTGGGGTTTTTTTGTTTAAAGTAATGCTAGAATGAGGTTGGCAAAAAGTTCTTATTCCAGCTGGTTTTGGTACACTGTTCATATTTGCCTTCAAAATCAGGCACAGAGAGAGACCAAGGAGAATGTTCAGTCTCTGCAATTCGTTACAGGTAGCTTTCAGTAAATTAGAAACCTGTTTAAAACCACAGCATTGCTGGAGAGAAGAATACAGGTATTTTAATAAGCCTGTGTACTGTTTACTGCTCTGTCAGCAGGCTGTAATATACCAATACTTTTAAAAGAGACAGAATCCAGTTAGCACAAAGGCTTGCAGCTCCTTTGTTTAGCAATATTTTAAGGCTACAGTGTTCTAGATTAATTATTCAGCTTTAAAAGAGTAAGACTTGTCTACGAAGTTGCTTCTGTCTTCCTAGTAACAGCTTGATTTGCTAAACAGGAAGTAAGAGCTCAGACATTTTTTCCATTCTGCTTTCTCTGAATTGTGATGTAAAAAAAAACCAGTGGGCAAATAATGTACCAGCAATTTTAGATATGCTGGTAGCTTCATTGAAAACATGATAAAAAATTAATTTTCTTTACTTATGAACTAGCACCTCAAATATGTTAAAATATTTTTTCCATAGGCATGAGAAAGTCCGAGTGCCTGTTTTCTTATTCAAAATCATGTTCTAAAGAACACACATTTTTAAGTCATAGCATGGTCTGTTCTTTCTGATAAACACATTTAGTCAACTCTTATACTGAAGTAAAAAAATTATAGTTGTACAAAAACAGAGCATGGTGTGATCATGATTTCTGTTTTTTTTCATGTTAATGCTTTTGCCAGTCAGGAACGTTGTCAGGCATTGTGATTGTCTCCTAAATATTGCTGAATTCTTTCTTTTTAAGAGGGCATTTGCGAGGTAATTTTAAAGGAAATAGGAGTGAAAATCCAGGCAGGCTGAGGCTTCTCCAATAATACAGAGAAACCCACAATTCACAGTTTAGACTTTTAAGAATTTTCCAGAAAAGTGAGACTATGGAAAGAAGATTGGGCAATCCCCTGTAAGTGCAACAGAAACTTTCCTGCAAGTTAGTGCTTCTCCTTTCCCATAACAGAAGCCAGCTCCAGCATACCAGGTTTGATGAAGATGTTAAAATATAATGGATTAGTACATAAGCCTTCGAAACTAAACACATCTTTTGACTAAGACAAACCTCTTGCAACCAACTAGCAGGAAAAAGGATGAATCTTCAGCAAAATTTGATTAGTGTGATTGCCACAGTATTTTCCTGTCTCCACCCACCACAGTTCTAATAGTCCTTGACAGCCTAGCTCTGAGACTGGCAAGAGCCTGCCAGTAGTAATAGGTGGGCACACAACAATGTTGGATCAGCAAGGAATTTGAGCAGATGGTTAAATCCTAATTCTGCTGAATTCGCACTGTACATTCTAAGCATAACTTAAAAGTTTATAATGATAACCACTATAATACATAGGAAACCTGTATTACTGTGCTAGATAAACAATAATACTTGGGAAAAAGTAAAATAATATAGTGCAATATTGTAAAAAACACTGGTAAGGGCTTAGAAGCTTCATGTGAATATGTGATATCTTTGAGCATAAAATCTAGGTTTTAAGAAGTTCCTTTGCACTCATGAGGTCTTTGCTGCCATTTTAAAGAAAGTAAATGCTACAAGGGTATTTTAAGCATGAAGAAAGACTATACTAACAAAGTAAAATATTTTCATTGTTACATACTGGAAAACAGAGAAGGCCATGACACTGTAAGAGCCTCTGTAAACTTCCTCCCATACTTCCCTACATATTTACAAGTTTGTATTACATATTTATGTTTACATATTTTCAAGTTTGTATTTTGTAAAATGCGTTTACCTTGGTTATATACAGAAGGTAAACCTCCTTTGCATTGTGCTGCCAGAGCAAGTCACTTTTAAGAATCATAGAATCATAGAGAGGACAAAGATAGCAGTGGGGTTTTTGAAGTTTTGGTGGTGCTGACTCCAGGATGACAGCTGCGTCTGCAAGTGAACTCAGTGTCTGCGGGAGGTGGGTGGGACTATCATCTAAGAGTTCAGGCAACTGTTCTGCAAGCACAGAGCCAGCTGTATGCTAAATGATGTCTCTACTCCATCTTATTTCCTTTCCAGTTCTTTCTCACTTACCCTTCTCATCTTCAATTCGGAATACTCTCTCTCTGAGTCACAGTTTAGCTGGAAACTTGTTTTCCTCTCTCTTTTGTAAAATACCCAAATATCTTACACAGTTTAGAACAAAATTAAGTTTTACCTTTTGAAGCATTGCATTGCCCTGGTGACCATTGATATTGTGGTGGCTGATCTCTCTTTTGTACTGACATTCATAGATCTGATTAGTTATATTCATAAGTAGAGTGGATGGCCCAGATTTCAGCTTTTCACATTCATAAACAATTCCACTTTCAAGATCTGATGCTTTTTTTGCATATCGTACAACTAATCCCATTATAAGGCCTAGAGAGTAAAAGAAAAGAAAAGAAAACAAAACCAAACAGATTCAGGTACTTTTAAGTATCTCATACCACACAATTACTGATTTGGAGAAAAATTAACTCTATTAAAGCTAGAACACCATCTTCTCATTGTTTCCACTTTCACAGAGGTATACCTCACTCAACACTGCACAGATGACCATATTTAATTTAATTAGAATACAGATGCTGGTTTGACATATGTTCAGTTGTACTCCTATTTTTGCGATCCAGTTGCTGGATATAGTTATTAACTAAGTTGCCCATTTAACACATTTTCAATAGATATTTGGAGAAGGGGGATGCCTGCATAACTAATGTGCTGTACTGAGCATATGAAAATCTGCTGTGCTTTCGGATTTTACACACATCATTCATGGGGATAAAACACATCCTCAGGCACATTCTGCTTTCTGTAGAAGTCTATGTGTATTTTTGAGACTGTGTAAACATGACAAAATAAAAGCAGGAAGAAGGAAAGGAAGATCAAGACTAGGATTAATTGATTTGATTATCTACAATTTAGGACTCTTACCTAAGACAGACATTTTGGCTCCCTTTACAGTTAACGAAGAAGAGAAATGTACTTCTGCAATTGTCCTCTGACAATTGTCCGCTTCTTTCTGTTGCATCTAGTGAAAGCTTGCATAATTACTTCAGGAGAGGTGACTAATATTTAGCTAGATAACATTACTGATATTATTTCTACCCTCAGAGACTTGAAATTGGTTTCAGATTTAATTTCCATGCTTCTTTTATGTCCTTTGTGCTTTAAATCTCATGTATATGATGAACAGCTTTACAGTTGCTACTTATGAACACATTAATAAAATGCTAAGAATACTCAGATTAAATATTAATGGAAGACATCTAAATGTCTAGCTAGATACACTTACCAATGAAAGATAAGAAAGAAATTAAATTACAGGAAATAGCTGATAATCATAGTAAAATGGACGATGTTTAAGTTTTATAGAGTAATCAGATGCCAGGGTGGTAAAAGTGATCATAAATGCCTAGAGAGATAATTAGGATGTCCTTGTTATTGTCATGTTTTCCAGTATCAGAGATTGTGAACTGCAGATTTCTAGCATATGTGCAAGGCAGGTTTGTAGCTTCCTGGCCTGATGCTACAACACAGTAACAACTGTATTGCTTGTCTAGTACACATATACATCTATGCTTGTTTTGTATCTATTGTTTAGTATGGTTGGTTTCTTTAAATAGAGGAGGATTTAGAGAATCCCAAGGCTGCTTTTGTAAGTTATACAGCTTTTGTGCAATAAATTAGATAATAAATCTAGCTGTGGTAAAAGACAGAATTTCTCAAAATTTTAGGTGAAAGCACGTATGGGAAAAGGCAAGCAAGCATTGCACATGCTACTGTGAAATATGACTCCTACAGTGGTCAGCCCCAGATGTCCAAAATGACAACTCAGAACCCAGGAAACCATTAATTTTTTAAAAAGTCAGAGTTTTTATTTTATTTTTATTAGATTTCCTCTAGAAGAACAATGCATTTAATTTTAAAGTTCAGTTTCATACAGATTAAAAATTCAACTTTGTTTGATGCTTGGATGGTGCTTGATGTTTCCTTCTTATTTTCTGGAATAGAAAACTTCTGGTTTTCCTTTACTATTTTTGTTCCTGTCGCTCAATGTTTTAAACTATAGCCTCTGTTGCACTTCTGTTATCAGGTATTACATAGATCTAATCAGCTCAGGTAACAGAAATATTTTGCAGATGTCCACCAATGCCTGTGCAAAGACAATGGCAGAGAAAGACTATTCAAGAACAGGAATATTTGGCAACACAGTTCTCTAGAATCAGTATCAGGTCACAAGACATAAAAGGTTTTGAACTCTCAAGGGAACGAATTGTTTGGTTAGATGAATGTGCTGTTACAATGTGTTCACCCATCTCATTGTCTCCTCTTTTATTTCCCTTTTCTTGCCTTGTGCATTCTCTCTGTCTGCTTACAATTTCCCTATTATGTCCCTGATACGTTTCCCAGATATAATTATTCTGTGCTTGCCTGATGTCTTGTCTTGCTGCATTTCCTGGTCTCTAACAGTATCTGTCATATTAACCTGTGTTTTTCTGGATAGTTCTACCTAGAACTTCACACTTTGCCTTCCAAAATTATGTAGGACAGTAATCTCTTTTTCTACTAGCTTTGTTTCTGGTATACCAGCAACAATGAGCATCATGCTTATTTGTACAAGTAACAGTCTTCTTGCTGTGTACAGAAGACCAGACTTTAAGGAAACTATTATTTTTAACAGAGAGCTCAAAATTCATATGAAAAGCTAAAAACAGGAAAGTGATTTTTAAAAATAAGTTCTTAAATCCTATGATTCAGAGTTCTGATTTTTTTTAGCCTTCGAAGTTTAACTACTTACATGGCTTGTACACATAATAATTTTCAGGATGGCAACACAGCACTGCTCAAGGGACATCCGTGGAGACAGCTGATATTGCCTTTACCATCTCTATTGTACAGCCACTGTGTCCTACAACATTCTGAGATTCCTAGTATGTGTGTCTTATTGCCTAAGCCACCATCTACTTTGAACCAAATCATACTGTATTGTTTTTAAAATGAAAATGAATGTTCTGAATTATAGTAATGCAATTGTATTGACTTGTTTAAGGGCAAATTATTTCAAGATTAGACTACAAGTAGAGAACTGTTCTTATTTTGCATTGTGAGAAGATATTTTATCTTCAGCTGTAGTCTCAGACTGCCTCTGTAGAAATTTTCTGGAATGGAAATAAAAGCAAATATTGAAGATCCTGCAGGACAACTCTTGAGTATAAATAAATCCATTGGCAAAAAAGGAATATTTTAAAAATATGATCACAGTAGCCATAGAAAAATAAAGATTGACACTGATTTACAAATGGAATTAAAGTTTGTCTTTTGAGTCATCTTCTACTAGCTTTAGATCTTACCCTCTGATGGGGTCCACATCTGGGTGATGTACAGAACCACAAAAATAATGAAATGATAATGAAAGAACAAAGAAATTGTGAGAGTATTCAACCCATACACACACTGGAGAAATGACGTTAGAAAGCTTCTAACATTCAGTATTATCAGGGCATCAATGGGCTTTTGAGGACCTTAGAGCTCTCAAAGAGATTTTATAACGTATAAAATTTTAACAAAATGGAGGGATACACAATGATGAGCTGATTCAAAATATTGTCATAAGCTGTATGAAAAGTTCAAACAAAGACTATTGTTATCACTACCCTATATTACAGGAGTCAAAATAAGTGATGGGACTGTATTCTTCCTTCTGTAATAATAAATGTGCCAAAGACCCTATATAAAATCTCCATTGAATTAAAAACCTGGGAAGAGTGTATGTAATATTTTACTAGGTGTATCATGTATGGAAAGCACTTTTTGCTTGAAATTTCTTTCATGATATCATAAAAATAATTAATTTTTAAATAGGTGTATAATGTACTCCCCTTTCCACTACTCCCCCTTCCAAACTGAAATGGTGCTTTTGTAATGTATCTGCTGAAGCATTCTTTAGAGTTCCTTTAAAGAACAAAACCCCAAACATTTGCAAAATATCATTTGATGTATCTACTATGAAAAAAGACTAATAATTTCTAATTTCTTGAAATCAGTATTTTGCGGCAGAAAAATTAAAAATGAAAATCTTCTCAAAAAAGTTCTATGGACTTCTCTATATAAAAACATACATGTAAAAACATACATTCTGTACAAATAGTTCTGATTTCATACTGGCAAGCACTGAAAGCCTGGCTTTACCATGTGTGTCTAGGATTCATCTGAAGACGAGTCACAAATGATGCTGCATCTATTACCTGACCTCGCAGTTAGGTATTATACTAAGGAACTGCTTAGTATGAATAAAAAAGTTTCAAATAGTATTACATCAGTTAAGGATGTAGGTAATTGTAAATGCAAACTCATATGAAAGCTGAACTTCAGTGTACTAGTACGAAGTAGAGTACCTATCTTGTATTCTAGAAGCCCCAACTACAAATGTTTTCAGCTCATCTTCCCCTTATTTAAGACGTCTTCCTTCAAAACTAGTACCAAGGAAAGCTTCGTTTAGTGCATATTTTAAGCACATTTATTAAAATACAGAATTGAAACGGAAAAGTAGTGTACAGATTTCTTTAATAAAGTCTCAATTGTCCTTTGAAACTTGCAGCAGAATCTCACTCTAACTAGAGCAGCTCAGTCATGTTTCAACTGAAGGTGATGAAGGTTTTCCAGCTTCTTTGGTGGAAGCAAAATAAAATCCTTAATCATAGATGAGAGCATTGGAAGAGATTTCTTAAGATAGTCATGCCAAACTCCTGAGCTAAACAAGACAGTTCTTTCCTCAGGATTTGAGCTAGTCAGCTGTTAAATGTCTTCCTTAATAATGATACTCAGGGATGTGGTTTTAGCCATTGCTTGATTTTCATAGAATCATAGAGTCATAGAACGGTCTAGGCTGGAAGGGACCTCAGAGATCATTTAATCCAACCTCCCTGTCATGGCCAGGGACGCCACCTCTTGACTAAATCAGGCCACACATGGGGACCAAATATTTAAGAATTTATTCCAAATTTCGTTGTTTGCCTCAAGAATAATATTCCTCCCTTCACCTACACACTACAAAATGTAAGCTTCTGCCTACATCATGATTTTCCCATGCTTTTCTGACAGTCTTTATTAATTATGAATGTTGCAGTCAGGAAGACAATGAAACACTCTATTTAACTGAGGGTTAAAATTCCTGCTTCTGACTTCCATTGCTGTCTCATTGAGAATTAGGGTTACTTAGAAGACACACTCAGAAGGAAACTACAGTTATTTCACACAAGAGAAATAACATATTTAGGAGGTGTAAGAATCATATTGCCTAATTATTAGAAACCTCCACCAAAGTTGTGATTGTGCCTGACTTCTAAATATGCTGCATGGGATCCTCAGAAGAAGCTGAGGAAGGGCTACTGTGAGTCAGCTTTCCCATTGCCTACCTCTCAGGAGCTGAACAGTTGGAGGGAAGAAATAAGAAAAAAAAAGAGACTGTAGAACTCAAATCTCATCCCTCCAATCCTCCCCCAACTTTGGGGAGCATCTCTAACCACTACAACACAAAACCATTTCTTGTGAGTGCTACAAAGACTGACCTCTGTCATTTATCCTTTTTACATTTTCATAGAATCATAGAATCATGGAATGTTAGGGGTTGGAAGGGATCTCTAGAGATCATCAGAGGGCCGGTTAGCTCAGTGGTTTGAGCGCGGTACTGGCAACAAGGATCAACACTGAGGTCGTGGGTTCGATTCCCGATCGGTCCCCATGTGTTGCCAGGTCTAGTTGAGAGGTGGCGTCCCTGCCCAAAACAGGGAGGTTGGACTAGATGATCTCTAAGG
>NW_009697654.1:0-2789 GCF_000703405.1 Apaloderma vittatum | reverse complement strand
CCTAAAGGGCCCTTTCCAGCCTAGGCCATTCTATGATTCTATGATTCTATGATCTAGCCAAATCCCCCTCCCAGAGCAGGATTCCCTAGGGCAGCCACACAGGAATGCATCCAGGTGAGTTTTGAAAGTCTCCAGAGAAGGAGACTCCACAACCTCTCTGGGCAGCCTGTGCCAGTGCTCTGTCACCCTCACAGTAAAAAGTTTCTCCTAACGATGAGGAGATGATGAGATGATGTTCTAACTTAAACCCATTAGTCTTTGTCCTATTACTGGGCACCACCAAAAAGAGACTGGCACCTTCCTCTTGACACCCACCCCTCAGATATCTATACACATTGGTAAGGTCCCCTCTCAGCCGTCTCCTTTCAAGGCAAAACAGCCCCACTTCTCTCAGTCTCTCTTCACAGGAGAGATGTTCAAGTCCCTCAATCATCCTTGTAGCTCTCCACTGGACTCTCTCCATTAGGTCTCTGTCTCTCTTGAACTGGGGAGCCCAAAGCTGGACACAGTATTCCAGGTGTGGTCTCACCAGGGCAGAGTAGATTTCACATATTCCCTAGAGGTGACAACTATTCAAGCTTAGAACAATTTCAACCACTGTTGCTAATTAACCTAGCAGATAAAAGACACAGATTTGATTGGTAGGTTGGTGGTGGGTGTTTTTCTGGTTCCCTGTTAGACTTTGTTTAATTCTGTCTGCCTATCTGCAGGAGTGCTTTAGCCTCTTAATCAGAGGTAACTGGGGCCACCTATATGTAGCCCTGACACCTAAATTCTGGGGAGGATGAGAAATTTGGATACTCAGTTTTTGATGGTGCTAGCTCTGGGCTATTCCCTGACTAACACAGAGGGCCATGACTTAAGTATTATATGGGGAATTTGACACCTACCGTTTTATGACTGAGGTGTCTAAAGAGCTGGCTAACAGGCACTTAAGTCTTCTACTGTCCAGTTGTCTACTGTCTAATATAAAGAGGCCATCTTCTGGAGTCTGGTCCTAAGACAGAGGCCACCTACTGTTATCTGAGACAAGTGGCATTAGTTTTCATAATTGCTTGAGTAGATAATCTGTCACACTATTTCTGACTATGCTGTTACAGAGAAAATTGTGCTGATAATGTATATAAAGAATACTCTTGCCTTTCTGGGTGTCACAAAGTTACTCTTTCATTTCTGTCTTCCTCCTTGATATACAGAAATCAGCAAGTTTGTGAAAGCAAGCTACAGTGTGCAGAGAAACTTGTTCTCCAGGATACTGGAAAACAAACAAATGAATGAGTTAAGTCTGTATTCTTCTTTGTGAGTGATTTTTCAGTTTGATGTCAAAACAAAGCAATTCAAGTGTTTAAACACTTTCAAGCTAAATGCCTTGAAAATTATATGTGTATATATATATGTACACATACCTTTTTTTTGTGAAATAATGTTGAATACCTGTTGAATTAATTCTTGTGAATTAATTCTTGTGAATTAATTCTGGGTTATGTTTTTTCCTTTGCAACTGCATAAAGATTTTTAATTTAAGTATGCCTAGATTTAGTGTTGAACCATTGCTATGATAAATAAAAAATTAGTACAACTCAATTTTTATTGTTTCTAAATGGACATACTAGAGTATATGATAAATAAAAAATCAGTACAACTCAGTTTTTATTGTTTCTAAATGGACATACTAGAGTATGGGCTTTTTATTTTAGCTGTAACTATTCATTGCTTATGCAAAAAAAAATCCCCAGACATCCCTTTATTTGTTCTATACTTTAAATAGAACTTTCTATCAGGCTGTTCCTAGTGTTTAACTTGTGTCTATTCAGCACTTTGCAGCAAAACTTCTTCCTGTTTTTGTATTTCTGTGGGTTTTTTTTTTTCTTTTTTTTTCTTTCTTTTTTTTGTTCACTTTTTTCCCCCTGGACTTCCTCTTATTTCACTTTTTCTGTTCTTTCCACTTCTATACCTCTAATGGCACAGTCTCTTGATAATACTGTGGGACACAGTCTGCAAATAAGTGGCCATATTCTTCTATCACTTGAAGCAAATTATCAGTCTCTTATGCTACTATTCATGTATTTAGCATATAGCTCAACGAGTTGGAGTGAAGCAAACTGTACGGCAGAGGCTCTTGGTATGTACAAAACAGGCCTAAAAAAGAACTGTTCTGATATGTGAGGGTTCTCTTGCTCTCAGTGTTTAGTGTCATGAAGATTTTCTTTGGAAGTTGCTGCCTGTTGATCTGACACCTCTATCATGAGTTCTGAAATTCCACTTCATTTTCATTATTGCTATTCCACAATGCTAAAAATACCTAAACCTATATAAAAAATTTCTTAGGATAAAAAGGACATAAATGACTTTTTGGATCCTACAAATAAGTTTTTTTCCCTGTTTGAAGGTTGCCATAAATAATGCAAGACTAAACAGATAGTTTATTCACAATCGTGAGGAATGTTTCCTTTGCTCATAAATGCTTTAATAAATTGAAAGCTCTGTCCGGCTGGAACATATATCTCTTAAATGATCAAAAGAATATCATGAGCTGGTTATCCTCATGATGTGCAGATTATGTTCTGGGCAGACAGCAAAATAGAACCAAAAGATAGATAAAACTAATTAAATACAGGTTTATTTGTGTAATGTATTACCCCATATTTTATTTATATTTTGATAGGCTTTTGTCTAAATCTTCAACAAATGTTGTCAGCTACACATGCAAAACCGCACAATAGTGTAAAGGAAGCTACTTATAGAAGAGTCACAGAATCATAGAATAGCTTGAAGATCACCTAGTTCCA
>NW_009697653.1:8800-9169 GCF_000703405.1 Apaloderma vittatum | reverse complement strand
GTCCAGGTAAACTACATCAACAGCCTTTCCTTTATTCACTAAGCAGGTCACCCTGTTATAGAATGAGATTAGATTTATCAAGCAGGATCTGCCCTTCATGAATCCGTGTTGACTGGGCCTGATCTCCCTGTTGGCTTTTTCATTGTTCTGTGATGGCTCTTGAGATTATTTGTTCCATCACCTTTCCCGGCACTGAGGTAAGACTGACAGGTCTGTAGCTAACAGGATCCACCTTCCTACCCTTCTTGAAGATGGGTGCTACATTTGCCAGCCTCCAGTCCACTGGGACATCCGCAGTTAACCAGGACTGCTGAAAGATGATGTAGAATGGCTTGGCAACCACATCCCCCAGCTCTCTCAGCACCCTAG
>NW_009697653.1:8296-8554 GCF_000703405.1 Apaloderma vittatum | reverse complement strand
CTAGACCTCCTCTTACTGTTAATGTATTTATAGAAACTTTTCATGTTATTCTTCACCACAGCGGCCATGTTTACCTCTAGGTGAGCTTTTGCCTCCCTAATTTTCTCCCTGGACAGCTTCACTTGTTGTTTATAATCGTCATAATTAGCCTGCCCCTGCTTCCATAGCCCATAAACTCTCCTTTTGTTCCTAAGTTCCAGCCAAAGCTCTCTGTTCAGCCAGGCTGGTCTCCTCCCCCATCGGCTTTTTTTTCTCTTC
>NW_009697653.1:7457-8220 GCF_000703405.1 Apaloderma vittatum | reverse complement strand
CTCCAGAACAGCCTCCCAAGGAACTCTCTTAACCATGGACCGGAAGAGTCCAAAGTCAGCTCTCCAGAAGTCCAAGGTGGCAATTCTGCTGACCCCCCTTCTTACTTCACCAAAAATAGAGAACTCTAGCATTACATGATCAGTTTGTCCAAGACAGTCTCCAACAATTACATCCTCCACAAGACTTCTCTATTAACAAGCAGCAAGTCCAGGAGTGCACTTCCCCTAGTTGGTTCCCTCACCATCTGTGTCAGGAAGTTATCTCCCACACCCTGCAGGAACCTCCAGGACTGATCCCTCTCTGCCGTATTGTATTTCCAGCAGATGTCTGGGAAGTTAAAATCCCCCATGAGAACAAGGGGTAGAGTCCGTGCAACTTCGCCCAATTGCTTATAAAATATCTTATCTATTTCTTCATCCTGGTTGGGAGGTCTGTAGCCAACTCCCACGATGATGTCCGTCTTATTGGCTCCTCCTTTGATTCTAATCCATAAGCTCTCAACCCTGACATCACATTGATTAATTTCTAAGCATTCATATCCCTCCCTAACATAGAGGGCCACCCCACCACCTCTCCTACCTCGTCTATCTCTTCTGAAAAGCTGATATCCATCAATTGTGGTGCTCCAATTGTGTGAGTTGTCCCACCACATTTCAGTTATGGCAATTATATCATACTTTTTCATCTGTACAATGGCCTCCAGTTCCTCCTGTTTGTTACCCATGCTGCGTGCATTAGCATAGATGCACCTCAGCTGGGTCA
>NW_009697653.1:0-7414 GCF_000703405.1 Apaloderma vittatum | reverse complement strand
ATACTCAGATGTTTTTGTATCATTATAGCTTCTCTGCAAAACCTGTTTCAGTGTTTGATGATCTTCAGGTTAAGGATGTAAATTTTTGAGTTCAGGTGGAATTTAATGTGTTTTAATTTGTGCCAACTGCATCCTGTCCTTTCACTTGGTGCTACCTTTTTTTTTTGTCTTTATTCTCTTCCACTTTATATTTATACACACAGATGAGATCCCATAACATTTCTCCAGTAAGAACAGTCCCAGCTCTCTCTGCGTTTTCTCATATGAAAGATACTCCAGTCCTTTAATGATCTTTGTAGACTAGTGACAGTTGCATCCTCCCTGACAACAGGCCTTGCAAAAGACAGCCTTGCAAAAGCCTGCTCCGAGGACTTGGCAAAGATGGCCATTGAGGACTAATGAGGCCTGATAATGGCCATTGAGGCCTGTTGCCTTTGTTTACCAGTGTCTTTTTTTCACTGGCTCCTGAGCTAATTGGAAATTGACACAATCCAGACTCAACTCGATATAAACAGGGCCCCACACGAGAGCCACTGTGAGATTTGAGTCGTTCTTCCTCAGAGCAGTGGGTCTGCAGTTCGGGAGCCCCCCCTCCCCTCGGATTGGGACATCATCCAAGGAAAATTCCCAAGATTGAGAGTACCCATTGTCCCCGACTGGTGAGCACGACTTCTGGATATATCCTTGAGAGAGCCCTTGTCCCCCTGTAGGTGAGTGATTTGTTGGGGTTTTGGTCATATTTCTAGAGGAACAGTAGTGAATTTCTAAATGCAGTTGTGTAGTGATAATTCCCAAGTTGCATCCGAATGTGTAATATACTTTGTCTGTCAGAATGTGTGGTGCTTTTTGGCTTAGAATAGATTTTGACTTTTGTGGCAACTCTGTTTTTCTGGGTACCTCCATAACACTCAGTTCTAGACTTGTTGTCTTGACCCGCTTATACCTGATAGAGGTTCGAGTCAAGGTGATTCATTTTGATGGCGAAGGTGAAATTAAGACACAAATGGTGTCAGATGTCACAAAAGCAAAACCCTTTATTGACTAACAACCACTGGAGAGCGATAGGAAAGAAAGATAAGGAAAAGGAAAAGCAAAGCAGTAAAAGTTCAAGATAGCAAGAAGTATAGCTATGACCACAGATCCAGCAACGTCTCGCAGGTCCGCCTGTTTTGATTCGGTGGGGGAGATCTCCAAAGAATAGCTGTTCCCGGTGTTCCAAGAGCTGCTTTGCCCATTCTCCACCTGGTTAGCGTATGCGTATGAGGGTCGTCAGGAGCAATAGCGCATGCGTATGAGGGTCGTCAGGAGCCCCCCCAGCATCGCCTCCATCAGTGGAGCTTGAATAGGTGTCCGGAGAGCCCATTTTTGCCTTGCAGGGCAGCTACCTTATCAGCAGTGACTCCGGTGGGCTTGCGAGACAGCTGTTGTATCGGCACTTCAGCCAGGTCCAGAAATTGTTGTTCAGGACTTCAAGCCCCATGGCTTATCTGGGCTGGGCTCTGAAGTTGATGTCTGGAACTTATCAGTGGTCCAAGCTTGCAAACAGCAGCCTTGAAGTTTCTTCGCGGGCAACTTCAACACAGTCTTTTACCCGCGGCCAATTCCAGCAAGGTTGAAACAAACATTTTTAACAGAGTCTCTTACACTTGTCCCATAAGCTCATGTCTTTGTTGTCCTGGGCAGCTCAAAACTGGATACAGTACTCCAGTTTTGGTCTCAGCAGTGCTGAGTAGAGAGGAACGATTGCCTCTCTTGACCTGCTGGCAACAGTCTGCCTAATGCAGCCCAGGAGGCTGTTGACCTTTTTTTTGCTGCAAGGACATATTGCTGGCTCATGTTCATCTTAGCATCTTTGAGGACACCAAGGTCCTTCTTGACAAGCTACTTTCCAATCAATCAGCCTTCATCATTTCTTGATGCCTGAGGTATTTCCTTCTAGGATACTGAACTTAGCACTTCTCCTTCTTGAAAATCATGTGTTTTCTCTCTGTCCATTTACCCAGCCTGTCTAGGTCCTCCTGAGGCACTCGGGTGCCTCTGTTTCATTTAAAACAAACCAGTAAGCATTATAACCTCCAACATCTTGTCCTCAGAATAAAAAGGATAATAGACTACTAAAAGAAGATGGGCATGCAAATGAATAGAGAAAATAGTAAATAAGAAATAAGAAGTGGAAAGTAAAGTCTAGGAAATGTTTAGTAGCAATGGAAAAGAGACAAAAGTCAAGATATCTTTTCCCAAAATGTCAGTTAATGTTGAAAGGAATAGATAAAGCATGGAAGGGAATTTTCATTTTCTGATTTTCATTTTTTTCTCAGCCCTCTGTGCAGTTTTTTGGTTGTTAACTATATGAAGCTGTGTTTTGAAAAGAAGCTAGTAGAAACTGGTAATGTCTTTTTAGAGCAAGTAGTATGTTTGGAACAAAACAGCCCACTGTCTGAAAAAAAGAGAATGATGAAATTCCACCTAAGTGAAGGTTGGGAGGAACTGCCCTGCTTTAATGAGTTAATGGATCAATTAATTCATATTAATTCATATGTCCTCTTTTCAAGTTATTTTAAGAACCTAAGGTCAGAAGTTCTAACTGTGGTTTAGTAAAGTCATTTGGAGCTGTATAAAAAAGAATACTGAAATTATGTAAAGAACAGACTGCCCAGTTCTGCCACAAGATCAGATAGGTTTCTTACAGTTGTTGATTAAGGCTGGTCACTAAATGCTTGGATTATCTAGTTTAACGTGGGAGGGATTTATTTTTTAATTGTGTGTTGTTTACATATAGAATTTATTTATTTATTTATCTATTCATTTCTTTATTTAATTTAAGAGATGGAGGGAAAAGAAGCCCCTGGAAAAGTCAATGGCATTTCATTTCAGTTGATAAATGTCTCTGTGTTTTCAGGTCTCTGTAACGTCCCATTTGGAGCAAGGATTCAAATCAGCATTTCCAGTGTTGCAGACAGAGATCAGAGATCTGTGCTCTACCACTGTGGGCCCAATTTGTATATTCTTCTCTCTTGTATTTAACTAATTAAAAATTCAAATTGATTTGAACTCATTCATCCTTGTTTCACTGCTTCAGATTTATGTGTCTCAATCTATCCACTCCAGATTCCTGTTTAGTCAAAAGAGCATAATAGGCTTCTGAGAGGTACTTACTCTTTTCTAATACCTATAAGGGAACCACTTGGAATTTAGATGAAGAAAACAAAATATTACATAAATTAAATAAGACTTGTAAACTATGGTTTAAAAGACCACTAGACAATGTATTTGTTTAAAATGTACCTGAAAGTGCTGACATTTTCTTATGTTTTGAGAGTCCAATTTCATTTTATATGTATGATAATAAATCATAAATGCTTCCTGAAACAGAATTTTACTTTTACAGATTGTATTAACAGTGACTGACCCACTGTGCAATGGAGAGTAGTGGTAGAACTTTATTTCTTAATTAATGACTTTATATTACTTTATTCAATTATTAGTGTATTGATTTGGTTATATTTTAATCTATGTCAATACTACCAATCTGCTGTTGTACAGTGATGACTACTGTTACCTAATAGTTATATGATCAGTATAACTTTATACAGAATTAATGATTTACTATAATTTGAATATTAAGTAGAAGTAGATGTTAATTCCTTTACAATGATGTAGTATGTTATTTCTGAATGCACATAAGCCTTTCTCTGTTGAAAGATATATCTGATGTTGAGTTCAGAATTGTCTGCTATAGGACAAACAGAAATCACAGAATTATTAAGGCTGGAAAACACATCTGAGATCATCAAGTCCAGCCTATGACCCAACACCACCACATCGGGTAGACCAAGGCACTAAGTGCCACATCCAGCCTCTCCTTAAACATCTCCAAGGACCATGACACCACCACATCCCTGGGCAGTGCATTCCAATGCCTAATCACCCTCCCCATGAGGAAGCGAGTGATCAAATCAGCAAGAAGTAGAATAGATCATTATAGATCGGCTTGAACAGATCATTTTATAGACTTGCATAAATGTATTGACCACCTAGAGTGACACTAAACTGGGATTGATATGATGTAACAAAGAATCAGGATTATCTTCTCCTTATTTTGAGCCTTTCATGCACCTTTAATATTTTACTGGAGATTCAGGTGAATGCATTTAAGCCACCTAAGAAGTCGGAAAACTTGGATATATTCATTATATCAATCCTATTGATAACTGTGGCACTGCTGTAATGCTTCTGTTTTCTATCAAAAATGGACATGAAAACAAATAATAGAAGTTAGCACTTCAGAATCTACTCTATCCTTTAAAAGCTGAACTCATGCCTTTCTTTGGTGAGCATCCTGACAAATCAGTGAATTTTTATCTTATCTCTCTCTTCTGTTGAAGCTGAGACATTACTGATGGCAAATCTGACTATATCTTAAGAAAATGGGCATAGAAAATGTCCTCCACATAAAAGATACAAAGTGGACTAGATAGCTCCTTGAAGATTGCATACAGTTTTGTTGAAAAGTCAGAGCTCAAATGATATTTCCAAGGCTTGGTGATGTGCCTTGGGAGGTCCTGACTGACAAAGGAATGTTCACCAGCCTCTCTTGCTTAGCTCTCCTTTCCTTCTGCTCCCCTTTTCTCGTTTCTTCCTGAAGTTTGACTTTCAGCAGGAAGAAATGAAGATGATCAACCTGATCTAACTGAACGTGATCAGCTTGATCTACTTAAAGCTGTCCCTGATGACTGAAGAGAGTTGGACTAGATAACCTTTAAAGGTTTTTTTCTGCCCAACACATTCTGTTATTCTATGATTGCATGTAGAAGCTGGAAGGGGGAAATGCAGCCTGGGTTTCTTGTGCAGCAAATGGATAAAGGGTAGTTCCTGACCTGGGTAGAGTGACTCTTTGCAGGCTCCCTTTTCTCTCTGCTAATTCTACAGAAAACTTACATGCTTTCTTGTCAAATTCAAATTTTCTTATTCCAAAATGAATTTTCCAAGTAAGGTGCCAGGATTCCATGTTAATTTTCTTACTATTTCAATTATTATAAATTCAAATAAAGAAGTGTATTATATAAGAGCTAAACCTAATTCCATTTGCAATCTTGTCAATCACTTTTTAACTTACCTGTGAATTTTGTGATTCAACATATTTTTGCCATCTAGCTGTAGACAACTGATTTGTCTGTCCTCAATTGTACAGTTCCTTCAGACATTGAAAATTTGTTACATTATTAAAGTTCTGATGCTCAGTAGTTACATTATGTTGTAATCATGTCAAATGTTTAGGAGAAGACAGAATTAAAATTCTATCAGATGTTCCTTGGAGTTAGAATTAGTTACAAAAATAAAAATTCCCTGTTGACCTTCCTTCCCCTCCACCCCTTAAAACTCTGTAAATTATATAGAGAGATTTTTTCAGCCATAGCCTCCCCTAAATGACTCAGAATTTCCGCAGACAAATACTGTTAGAGACAATTTATACAAACTTTGTTGTGAACCCACATTAAATATAGAATCATAGAATAGTTTCAGCTGGAAGAGATCTAGAAGATCATCAAGTCCAGCCTTTGTCCCAGCCCTATCAATCGACTAAACGATGCCCCCCAATGCAGCATCCACTTGTCTCTTAAACATCTCCAGGTACGTTGACTCAACCACCTCCCCGGGCAGCCTGTTCCAACGGCTGACAACCCTTTATGATGCAGAGGGCTTGAAGGAACTATAGTAGTTGCAAAAAACTCTTGGAAACAGATCTACGTAGAAAGCTCCTGCATACTTGGTTTGGGATTTGTCATGTTTGTGAATGCTGTGAATAGTTTCCATCTTTGAGGGTATAAACCTAAGAAGAAGTTTTCTTCTCTGATTGGTTTTGTGTTGAAACTTTCTACTCCAAGCAACAGATGTACATTTAGCCATCAAAGTTTAATTACAGATAAATCAAGTGCAAAATGAAAACGGATTTAATCATTCTCAACCAGTGGAACTACTGGTGCAGTCAATAGATGGAAAGTCAAAGACAGGTGTATCATCAAGCTTGAAGCTTCCCAGTTTAGAGGAAAACCATAAAATTTATATAAAGCAAGCATATCTAAAAAGACTAAGGAAGCAGCAGTATGAAGTACAGTTAAATATTTAGAGAAAACTTAAACCAAAGCTGACTAGAAGAGTTTATAGAGAGGATGGGAAAGATGGCTGAAATAATGTGAAAAAAAAATAGTATAAAATATTGAAAATTAAGTATACTGGGATTTGATGATTTAAATTATATGAAAAATGAAGTTGAAACTTAACAAAAAAGTATGTAGTTTAATGGCAGTCTGTCTACATATTCTACACTTGACCATAAAAGTTTTGTAGTGTGCATAGTTGTGGAAGTTGAAATAATCTCCCATCGGCAAGGTCTGTCAAAAAGTTATGTAGCTTAGCAAAGCAGAAGAAATTTGGATTTGACATAGAAATGTATCAGGTAATAAAAGTCTTGTGATGTATGAATATGTTACTCTATTGCACACCTAAAAGAAAAATTGAAAGTAGATCATTTAACATTGAAGTTATAAAATTAGGAAAATTACTGCAGCAATAAAAGAAGTTTATGGAGTGTATTTAAGGTCTTTATGACCATGATAATGTTGCAAGTATAGAAGTGACATGACTTAAAAGAAATTGTGATTTAGCTAATCAGAACCAATGAACTGATAACCCAAAATATACATTGGGGACTGACCTGCTGGAGAGCAGTGTAGGAGAAAGGGACCTGGGGATTCTAGTGGACAGCAGGATGACCATGAGCCAGCAATGTGCCCTCGTGGCCAAGAAGGCCAATGGCATCCTGGGGCGTATTAGAAGGGGAGTAGCTAGTAGGTTGAGAGAGGTCCTCCTGCCTCTCTACTCTGCCCTGATGAGGCCACATCTGGAATATTGTGTCCAGTTCTGGGCCTCTCAGCTCAAGAGAGACAGGGAACTGCTGGAGAGAGTCCAGCGCAGAGCCACAAAGATGATGAAGGGAGTGGAACATCTCTCTTATAAGGAGAGGCTAAAGGAGCTGGGTCTCTTTAGCTTGGAGAAGAGGAGGCTGAGGGCTGACCTCATTAATGTTTATAAATATGTCAAGGGTGAGTGTCAGGAGGACGAAGCCAGGCTCTTTTCAGCGACGTCCAATGACAGGACAAGGGTCAATGGGTACAAGCTGGAACATAGGAGGTTCCACAAAAATATTAGGAAAAACTTTTTCACTTCTTCCAGTGACAGAGCACTGGCACAGGCTGCCCAGGGAGGTTGTGGAGTCTCCTTCTCTGGAGACATTCAAAACCTGCCTGGATGTGTTCCTGTGTGACCTACTGTAGGTGATCCTGCTCTGGCAGAGGGGCTGGACTAGGTGATCTTTTGAGGTCGCTTCTAACCCCTGACATTCTGTGATTCTGTG
>NW_009697652.1:0-5051 GCF_000703405.1 Apaloderma vittatum | reverse complement strand
AGAAGGAGGTTATTTTCTTTTTACCTGCAATGCTTTGCTCTCACTGATGATGTATCTAAACCATCATTTTATCACTTGGTCACTCAGTATTGACAGAACCTCTGCAATGCTTCAAATCACTTTTAAATCCAGCTACCTTGATTATTTTTGTAACACCAACACGTTTCATTAGTATCAGGCCCTAGAAGAGTGCTACAGCGCTAGCATACCCATCCAAATATTAGCAAAATAACTCTCCAACACAAATGGCTAGAATCAAACACAGACAAGAAATTGCAACAGGGCCTTTGAATTTGGGGATTTTACCCTGCTCAGGTTTCCTGTCCTGTGGTCCTGGTGCAGAGACGATCGAGAAAGTGGTGGCTGACGCTACTACAGTAGCAACTTCTGCGTTTGGTAAAAGGAAGAAAAAAAATACATCAAAGATAGAAGAAAAGGTGCCAACTATGCATCTGTTTCAAGAATCCTCAATTAACATTATTCATTGCTTGTCACAGGGAGTTGTTTCTTTAAGGTACTTTAAATCACAACTGAAAGAATATGGAGAAAGTTGCAGATCTGTCAACTTTTGCTATTATTCTATGTCTCCTCTAGAGCATAAGCACCCTCTCTTTTTAAAAAAGAGACAAGTTTCTGCTCCTCCTAATTGCAGGAGAAAGCCTGGCTAAGCCTAAACGCTCATGAACTAAAAGACAAATTAAAACCAAACCCCAACATTGTGAAATATCCTTGTGATTTTTTTTTTTTTTAAAATGCTTTTGAAGGTATGACTCATCGTTTGACTGCTGTATCATTACAAGGAGACCAGCAAATGTGTCAATTAACTTATTACTATTTGCAGTTTCAATTTTCATGGCAGGCAGAAGAGACAGGAAATACTGAAGAAGAAAACAGTTTAATCTCTCTCCGGAACACTTCATGTTTTTAAATCATCTCTCCATTCAATCGACATACTGAATGCAGCCTGCTCAATCCGTAACTGCAGTAAATTAACGCGGGCTACAGATAAGATTCGGATTCTGCAGAAGCTCGACTTTCTCAAAAAATAATAAAGACTTCCTAGCTGCTCCTTAAGATGCCCAGAAATATTTTTTTTCTGACACAACAATGCAGCCTTGTTCCCTTAGACAAAAAACACAGAAAATGTGTGTACAGGATGCGACCAGCCCTTCCAGAAGGTGACGACGGTGTCACTACGATGTTTCGGGGCAGATATTAAGGGTCGAGTATCACCAAGGTGAGGCAGTCCCTTGGACATCAATGGGCTGGGCAGATTTGCAAGACAGAAGGAGGTCCCCAGCGGCACCCCAGGGTATCTGAAAATGGTTTGTTTGCTCAGGGAGAGGCATGAGTTCAGGAATCGGGACGGAAAACTTGCAGAGCTCCAGCAAGCAGTCACGCAAGCCCAGATCAGCACAAAATTTGCTTTTGGCACTCAAATGTCCCAACCTCAGCTGTTAACTAGAAGGAGAGGGTTATGTGAGCGAGTGTCCAGTGTTCGAAACAGGGGCAAGGACCTTGTAACAAGGCCAGGGAGCACATGTCCCTGGAGCTCGGTTTTCCATCATTCCCTTGGTCCAACTCTTGGGTTCCTCAGGCTCCTGCAAAACCTCACCTCGCCTGAATTGTGACTACATGAGTGAACCATCCAGACGGTTAACAGCTGAACTTCATGATCTTAAAAGTCTTTTCCAACCTAAACAATTCTGAATCCTTCTCCTGTCATCTTCCTGCCGGCTGCCGGGGCAGACCAAGCTGATGATCTTTGTCCAGCTGGATGCACACCCAGAGCACCCACTCAGCTCCACGAGCTTAAAAACAAGCCATAAAACACCAAGGAGCAATGTAGAAAATGACACTCATGCACTAGAAAAGGACAGGAACAGGGACAGAAAGGTCAAACACACACAGAGAAAGAGGTTGCAAAAAATTACACAAGGTGGAGAGGAGCCCAGAGAAAACCACCACAACAACTAGGATTTGACAAGGAAGGTGGGAAACAGGAGCAAAGGACAGAGTGGCACGTCACCCTTCCACAAAACTTGTGTTGTGGGAGTTTTGGTGTAGATTGAGGGAGCAGCCAGAACCACCCACATATATATATTATATATATTTATTTATTTTTATACCCTGGCTGAGAGGAATATAGAAGATCCACAGGTACAGAGGTTCTGCACCACAGCAGCTTTGTCTCCAAGGCACAGCAAACACCGCAGTACTCATTAGCATCAGGTTGCTAAAATATAAAGCAATCATTGCACAGGTGAAGAAAAAAAAAAAAAAAGAAAGGGAAAAAAAGAGAAGACTCCTGGGAATACATCTCACCAGGGAAAAGAATGATCCTTATCTCATCAAGCAAAGTAAACAGAGCAGCACAGGTTCACCGCGAACGATCGCAATTAGAGGTACAGTCCAAACCGAGTGAAAATCGATGGCAAGATTCACAGCCCCACGCCGACTCTCGATCAGACCCTTCGCTGTGATGTACATATATCAATAGCAGAGCTGGATATATCATTTTGCCACATTAAAAAGAGAATGACTCCCAGGTTCGAAGAGAACTACAGTCAGCTAAACAACAAAGCACTAGGAGGAGATTCCAGCTCTCCTGGGGAAGCTCAAGAGTTGGGAGGGTGTATAATACACCCTGTCCTGTAAACAAAGATTAAAAAAAAAAATTAAAAAAAAAATCCATGTGAAGCCAGCCATGAGAAACACATGGGTCTGACATTAGAGTGTTTATTCAATAATTCTACTTTACAGGCTTTATAAAGTATGCAAACAACTGAGGCATATAAAACAGAACGAGATAAAAATAAGCCCATAAAATTGTCTGCCAAGGGAGAGGAAGGGCAAAAAATCCTCTTTTAAGGGAGCCTTTGCTTGCTGTTAGTACTGCAACCACAACTGGAACTATTGCTCTCACTGACGGGGAAACACACACTCCCTCTTCTACAAAATTTACATTTTGCTGCACTTTTAGGGGGCGAGAGAGGAGAACCAAGCCGAGCCAAGTGTGCAGCAACAGGCAGTGGAAGAAGCAGAAGGAATGGTTGAGCAGTTAAACCACCTCAGAGTTCTGCGTATTTTGCACTGGACGAGATGTGTAGGGCAGGGGTGGGGTACGAAGAGCTGACAGTGAAGACAAGCGTTTTGCACTATCGGAGAAGGAAACCCTGAGAGGCAGCTGAAAACAAAAATGTTCAAAGCAATAAGCCAGAAACACCAAACCGCGTTCTTGGAACAGGTCAGAAACATGCAGCTCTGACAGACAATGAACTGTCTCTGGAGTCACACAGACTAGAACGAACTGCACAGCTAGAAACTGTGCAGATCACTGTTGGAGAACTGTGCCCTGAAGCCTTAACTTTGGAAAACCTCAGAGAATTGCATTTGAAGTTACATCCGAGCTTGCAGCCAGCCACGATGGACCAGAAGCGCACAGCTGCCCTGCAGGCAGCCAGTGACACCGTGAAGGTACGGCCTTGTCCCTCCTGGACACAGAAAAGAAACCAATCTGCTTTAATCCAACCCGCGACAACAGAGCACGCTCCTCAGAGCTCACATTCTGGCCGCTGGTGGCCCATGCTCCCCGTCCATCTCCCAAACCAGCCAGGTCTGCAGAGAGCGAGGAACTCGCAGAACTTAGGCACTAGTCCATCT
This sequence comes from Apaloderma vittatum, assembly GCF_000703405.1. Lineage (NCBI taxonomy): Eukaryota > Metazoa > Chordata > Aves > Trogoniformes > Trogonidae > Apaloderma > Apaloderma vittatum. Next base: position 1,388 of record NW_009697652.1, on the reverse strand, counting down.
CATTCAGAGCTCACATTCTGGCCGCTGGTGGCCCACGCTCCCCGTCCATCTCCAAATCAGCCAGGGCTGCAGAGAGCGAGGAACTCGCAGAACTTGGGCACTAGTCCATCTCACTCTAAGCTCGAGGAGTCCTTGGTCAGAGTGAGACACAGCTGGGAACAGCAGGGAAAAAAAAATAGAATCATATCAGCTGGAAGAAACTTAGAAGAGCATCGAGTCCAGCCTTTGTCCCAGCCCTATCAACCCACTAAATGATTCCCCCAACGCAACATCCACCCATCTCTGAAACCCCTCCAGGGACGGTGGCTCAACCCCTCCCTGGGCAGCCTGTGCCAATGGCTGACAACCCTTTCCGTATGGAAATACTTCCTAATATCCAACCTGAACCTCCGAGAACTTTTCATTTTAACCCTAATCGCTCCCTTTCCTACTTTTTTAGCAGCCAGCTTTAGTGACCAGCAAAGACAACCGCAAGTCTCCTCTACAAGTGCCCTGGGAATAGATGTTGCAAGCTCTTGCACCTTTCCTGGAAAGGACTCTGAAAATAAAGCTAGGGGTTTTTTTGGTGGTTGTTTGGTTTTTCCCCCAGAATGTTTAATTGAAGCGGACAAGCAAGAAAAGGAGTTCGAAGCAGATGCAAATTTTACAACTTTCAAAGAACTGCACGGAACCGACATTTGGAAACGTTGGGGAAGAGTCATTATTTTAGTAGTCCTTCAGCCATCAGCGACTCAAGTATTTGCTCTTGGTGCTTTCTTTAACCATTACACGATTTAAAAAAATAAAAAAAAAAGAAATCACAAGCCAAATAAATGCTTGTTTTTCTCTTACAAGTCACCTTTAAGATTATAATCCACCCTGACCCCAGGACAAGGAGTTCATTTTGAAGTTTAAAGTAATTCATCACTGAGCTAGCACCCGAGCTGCACCAAGAATAAATGCGTTTCCAAACCGCGTGGTTACCAAGTCTTCACAGAGCTGTGTGAAATGCCGAATGTCACCATGCGGTTTGTTTCCACTAGAAAGGCTTTTACTTTTTCCTGCAGAAAATCACCGAGCGTTCAGATTATTGATTTGACCACAGGTTACTTTGAGCTGCAGACCCCGAGTTCTGACTATGTGAAACCTTGGAGTGACGGCTCTGTATTCCCACAAGGCAATAAGAGCCCCAACCAAGAGCATGTCCCCACAGCTTTAAGAACAAATCCTCAGGATAAATCCCTGGTATCTTTACACCACTAGGCTGGGAGGTGAAAAGACGAGGTAGTATTTTATCGATTTTGCAAAAGGAGAACTGAAGCAGGTAGAGATTTGATATATAAAGCCACATGGATATCTAATCTTCCCGAGATCAGCGGGAGTTACAGATCTAAATAGTTGGGTTTTTT
>NW_009697651.1:0-5819 GCF_000703405.1 Apaloderma vittatum | reverse complement strand
TTCCAACCTGAATTGTTCTGTGATTCTATACCTTCAACAGGCAGGGCTGCAGAAGAACTTCCTAACCATCTGTATCAGGACTCACATAAAATGTAACTCCCCTGTTTTTTACATGAAGAGACACAAGGTTTTTATAAATGACACCAAAATTAGTTTTTCCTTTTTTCAGCCAATAGCTATCTATAACTTTAAAAAAAAAAAAAAAGGCAGGATGCAAACAAGCATAACAGAACAAAAATAGTAACGATGTCACGCAAACAAGAACTAGTAAGAGGAAAAGGTACCAAGAAGGGGGTGTTCCTGCAGAGCCCTGTCAGGCAGCAGCCAGGGCTGAGGAGCACGACAAAGGTATCACGCAACCGCCAAGATGGGACCAACAGTCACACGTGGTGCTACGTCAAAGGAGAAGAGGGGAATGGCAGAACGATGGACTGCTCGTAAGGAAAACAGAAGAATGCAAATGAAAACAAGGGCTTTAGGTTTTTCCAAGACTAGCAATGAAAGCACAGCCAGTTCTCTGGAAGGCCCAAGCAGGGAGCTGAGGAAGATGTGCAAGCAAGCAGTGCTCCCCAGGAACCTGAGTAAGACAAGAGAGACAGGAATTCAGTGAGACAGGTAGTGGAAGAAATCTGTCTCATCATCAAGTGGCTGTGACATATTTGAAAGGAAGATGAAGCACAAATGAAAGAAGAGCTGTGTTTAACTTCCAGTGACTCCTACAGCTGCCAGCCCTGACAGCAGGTAACACATGCTGCCACATACATACCCATCTTCGGGGCTCAGCCAGCTTACCCACTGGGATGTTGCGTACAGCAGCACCACAGTTCTGCACATGATTCAGGTCACAAGTTTCACCTTCCTTAAGATGCTTTTCAAGATCTTAAGAGATCTACATGCTCTCCTCCAACTCCCACAAGCCCACACCAATCTCAGCTCCAGAGAGGTTTACATGAGCATTTGTTTTCTTCAGAAACAGCCTCTTCCCACCTTCTGCCAACGAGGCAGTTCCCACGGAATGAGCTGTTAACAAACTGGTAATATCTTTTGAAAAGCACAAATCTTTTAGAATCCAAGATCAAAAACACAGATCAGACTGAAATCAGAAAAGCTTGGCTGAGCAGGGGAGGGAGGCACCTCATTTTCTCCCCTTGTTAGCACTCCACAGAAGTCATTCCCCCTCTCTGCAACCCATTTTGGAGGATACTAACATTACTTACCCCACTAGGCATTTAAAAATAGAAAGGAGGAAACAGCTGTGAAATACTTTTTATTTTTTTAAGCCCACAGAGGGGTAGCTGTGGCCCCTGCCAATGCAATTGCCCACTGAATCACCGAACTGGAAAACATGAATGCCTTGAAATGTTTGTCCAACCTAACACACAAACTAGGTTGCCTTAAATATTCCACCAAATCAGCTTTATAAACACAACATAAAGGCAAGTACATGAATCAAACCAGAATGCTAACCTCTGAACTGAGCCACCTCAAAAATAATTAACGTTCACCTGTCCTCCCCACTAACCGACAGATCCTTTTCTGCATATCATTTGTCTTGAGTAGCACCAGCTTCAGGAGTTCAGGTCACTGTTTCCGAGTCAGAAGTTAGTTTCAAGGCATTGTTTAGTCAGAATAAATTATGACCAAGCTTCGCCAACTAGGGTGGATAAGAGGAGAATTAGGCATCTTTGTATTCCATTAGCAGGCCTTTAAAAGAGAAAGTCAAAGACTTATGGCTAAATGAGTGACTGAGGCTAGTTTCTCCCCAGTGGCGATGAAAAGCTTCATTACTTTCTTCTAGTCCCACTTTGCATTGTGCTCAAAACTGCTTTGCCCCACAAGGCCAGGTGTGTTCTTCCCAGCACACTCCTAACGCGCTGCCTCCAAAGCACAGCAGCAAACACGGCTGTAATGCTCCTCTGCCGGCAACAGGACATCACAAATTGGAGCTAAAATAGGAAGATTACCTCCTAACATGACAGTCACCCAAGACCAGAGTTTCACTTATTCTTCTTCACACCAGTTTTGGCTCTGTCACTTCTCCAGTCAAATAGTTGAGAAAAAGCAATCAGAGCCAGCAAATGTAGCCACTCAGTGTCAGGGTCATCATCAACAGAGCCTGAAGTTTCCATTAAGAACCGCTTCCTCCCCAAAATGCTCACTGATTTACAAGTGGAAACAAGATTGATGTCTTTTAATACTTACTGAAGCCAAGCTGGCTGTAACACATGAAAGTTGCTATGCACCAGTTGTTTTAAGTTAATCTAACACAGAGAGAAGGTTAAGAAAGCAGCAGAGTGATGGGACTGGAGACATACTACAGCTTGTAGTATGCACCGAAATCAAAAAGCACAGATATGGTGAAATCAAGACTTGTCTGCATGAGACAGCTCTTATTCTCAATTTGTCTTAAGCAGCAGAGACAGGTAAAAAGGACAGAAATTACTTCAGCAAGCCAAAAGTGTCCCTAATCTTTACCATATACTACACAGGTTGTTTTAGCCAGCACTGCAAAGGCTATATCATTCTTTCTCCACGAGGTAGACCTTGATTTTAAAAATCACTTTAGTCAAGTTCATGCCTCTAAGTTTTGCCAGCTGTTTGTAAGGCACCTCTCAAGAGTGCTGCTGTCACCCCATTGCTACCCAAAGACCCTGCAGAAGTGTTCACTATAAGATTTAAACACATTTCAAGTTTCCTTCCAGTCCACTATCTCCCTCCTGTTCTATTCCTCTTTAGTCCAAGCAGAGAGCAGGACTTGCTGCAGGCTCTCTCCGTCACGTCGAAGGTAGTCAGGTTAAAGATCACTGCTCTTACTATTTACTCAATACGAAGCTTCCATATAACAGATTATAAAACCATCATTGTACGTGATACGGAAACAGCTTGCTCTGGTTTTAGTTTGTGGCCTCCAGGGTCAATGTGCAGTACTCCTTACTAAAAGCATTTTCCCAGATCACAAACGTGCACAACTACACTCAGCTGGCACCTGCCATTAACAGGGAGCCACCTGAGCAAAGAACTGTTTCTAAAACCCCATGAACTTACAAGTCCTCCTTTAACCATGGCAGAGAGCCCTTCCCACAATTTTGTTGGGTGCACCTCCAGGTCAGTAGGCAACACCCCCTCTTCCGTATGTTCTGATCCATGCCAGAACTCAAAACCAGACACTGAACAGAGTCTGTAGTACGATCCCCCTCCAGCCAGGGAGCAAAGTAGACCTCAACTAGTTTTAAAGAAGTTTAGTTAACCCCTATCTGGGAGGGCCAGTACAAGGCCTGTGGAAACCCTAAGCAGGACTCTGCTGGACAGAAGAAAATCCTCCAGTTAGAGGGTTCCCTTTCAGATGCTCTCCAGGCAAGTGCAAAGAGGCCCAGCTACAGAAGCAGCACAAACTGCCTTTAAGCTCTGCATTTTGCGATGCAGAAAGTTTCCCTGTTCATAAAAAAGTTGTCCAGGCCTATTTACTTTCCTGACTGGAGTTACACATTTCCAAGCAGAAGACGATACAAACCACACACAGGACACGCTTGCAAACTCTCGAGAGTACCCTTGCTAAACACTTCACAGCCCACGCCAGCAACATAGGCCAACACTTACATTAAAGCCTAGGCCTCACGTTGCTGAGGCAGCACTTTCAGAAGACAATGCAAACATTAACACTATTTACAGGATTTCCACTTGCACCCTGAAGTTTGAAGCTTACCCAAACTTCTTTACTCTTTTCCACTTTCAGTCTGGCACACATAGAATCTACCAGTGATACAGCTGTAGCTACCAGCAACTCACAGCCCATGTTCAGAAAAATTATCAAGGGTTCCCTGCAGCTGGCAGCATCTTGAAAGTATCCTGACAGAAAAAAACCAACAGCATACAGAAAACTCCTGCTTCTCACACCAAGATACTCATAGCTTATTTCAATGAATTATTTAAACCTGCACACAGAGATACACACCTTGGGACATGGTTCAAAATTCTAGAGTTGCCCTGTGGAGTTAATTTCTGCACTGCATAACCGTATTGCTGACTCAAAAAGAGGAATATTGGAATTTGAAGCTAGTGTTAATAAGCAAGAAGCCTACAGAAATACACAGCAGTGAAGTTAACTATAATCATTGTCTGGTCTTAAAGCTTCTGACCTGCACTTCCACATATCCAATGTGGATCTTGTAAATACCAAGAAACGGGGGACAAGAAAAGACATTTTGCCCTGATTACTAGTCAGTTGAGTTTTTCTTCTCTCTTGTTCAGTCAGCAGCACCCCTCAATAAGCGGAAAACATAATTATGTGTTTCTCTGAGCACAGTACTTACCTGCAGGAAAAAAAAAAAAACACACCAAGAAACTCAGCCTTTTGAAGTGTCTTAAAATACTTAAGGTGGCCTACAAACTTGAGATGGGTGTAATTTCCCCCCAAACATCCTCACTTCTACAACAGACAACAAAATGGAAAACGCCAGCTGACTAGAAAGGGACAGGGACACATGGTTGCAGGCCAGTAGCGCCAAAGTTTAACTGTAGAGAGAAGAAGGGCACAGACATTTGCAATCGAGTTATCCCACACGAGCAGAAAATGCATGGGCAACAGTAACACAGCCATCTCGCACACCAAGTGCTCTTAAATCCACCCAGCACGGCCTAGAGCCCTCAGCCAGAGCAGGACATCAGCTGATGCCAGCTGTCCTCTCAGTCCAACTCTGCTGCTGAGCAAACCACTACTTACAATAATAAGCAGTAATTTTTTATTATTACTTTTCACTAGTAAGAAGTAGTTACTGTTTTTTCTGCCACTAACTTTTTAGCAGCTTCAGGTTCTCACTTCAGTAGCTGCTAGGCGGCTCACCAAGTTGTAAAATCAGGTCTATAGGTTTTTGAGACTATACTGATCCTGTGGAAATGTCAAACACCCAACCCGCACCTGTAAACCAGAGCTGTCAAAGTCATGTTGGAAGCTGTGCCCTACTTCTCTTTTTTTTTTTTTTACTATTTCTTTCTGATACATGTCTTTCCTACAAGCTTCTTTCCTGTGTCTCCTTAGCATGTGTGTCTCTCAGATGCAAACACTTAGCCCAACTTTCCGTTTTTGCATTTCAGTATATCTAACCAGCTATAAAAATCAAACCTACTCCTTGTGTTAGGAGGTTTGAGACCCATTAGCAATGGGGTCCCTTTAAAACTGCAAATTACCAACAGTTCCCAAACCACACATCACAGAGGGCCTTGGTCTACCACTTCTGCTGACAGTGTACTTCCAGCTGCAAGCTGCAGCTTTGGCCAAACATCAGCATCCAAAGAGCTTCAGGAAAAATCTTTATCCCCTACTTATCTGTTTTTAAGTGCCAGACTGACAGGAACTTTACTGCTGTTTCAAACTAGCCGGCCTCTCCCTAGCCACTGTCCTCCTAGGACATGAACCTACTCCAGCTTTGCTGGATCTATCAACCACGATGAGCTTCCTCATCAGCGGGAGCACAAAATCCTTCACTGGCTCCTCTTCTGGAGGTCAGAGCAGGACAGCATGAGGGCTACAGAGGGGAGCGGAGCGCCAAGGCGCCCCCCCCCCCCCCCCCCAGCCACTGCCACAGCCTCACCGCCCAGGAAAACAGGACATTTGCTTGCAATGTCAGCACGTTATGAGGAAACACCTTGGGTTGCTGGTCCTTTATGATAAGCTGGGCTGCTCCGGAACATACCCAAAGAGGAACCTGGGAGGAATAACCCGGTTTCGCTTAAAAATGGAGAGCATGAAAGCAATGCTGCTGAAAGAGCCGACAGAGAGAATCACCGCCACCGAACGGTGGAATGGTCTGGGTCGAAGGGGC
>NW_009697650.1:0-251 GCF_000703405.1 Apaloderma vittatum | reverse complement strand
CACTGAATTAGAAAGAACATGAAAATGTTATGAAAGGTAAGAAAATATCATCAACAACAAAAATCAGAGCAGACAGGTTGGGGGTACACTGAATTACACTATAAATTATGTGCAGAAGTTAAAAAGCATTTTATTGCTTCAGAATACCATATATTCATCAATTTGCTGAAAGCATCCTTGAGCTCCTGGTTCCTCAGGCTGTAGATGAGGGGGTTCACTGCTGGAGGCACCACCGAGTACAGAACTGACAC
>NW_009697649.1:0-1098 GCF_000703405.1 Apaloderma vittatum | reverse complement strand
AGACTCAACTATGTGCTGATTCAGGTGACCAGAGAGCATTCTATGAGGCTCTGAAAGCAGTATATGGACCCACACACCACGTTCAAAGCCAGTTGCTAAGCGCAGACAACTAAATGCTTGTCGCAGATAAAGCCTCCATCCTGAATCAATGGTCTGAACATTTCCAGACTCTCTTCAACATCAACCAAGTAGTTCAAGGCTCAGCAGTTCCGCACATTACACAACAACTGGTGAAAACCAAATTGGATACAGCCTCTACTATGGAAAAGACTCTCAAGGCCATACAGTAGGTGAAAACTGGCAAGGCAGCTAGGATTGATGGAATACCACCTGAAGTCTGGAAGCATGGAGGCAAGCCCTCCATGCTAAATTTCACGAGCAAATTGTGAGTTGCTGGGAAAAAGGCGAACTACCACCAGGTCTCCATGATGCAGTCATCGTCACCCCGTACAAGAAGAAAGGAGAAAAATCAGACTGTTCAAATTACTGAGGTATTACTTTGCTCTCTATTGCTGGTAAAATCCTTGCAAGAATACTTTTGAACAGGCTAGTACCAACTATCTCAGAAGAACTTCTACCTGAAAGCCAATGTGGTTTCAGAGCCAACAGGAGTATCACAGACATGGTATTTGTTCTCAGACAACTGCAAGAGAATTGTAGGGAACAGAACAAAAGACTCTATGTAACTTTTGGCCAAGCCAGATATGGTGATGCACTCTCTGACCCTGTCTCAATAACCAATAGCGTGAAACAAGGTTGCATACTCACACTAACTCTATTCACAGTCTTCTTCAGCATGATTTTTCAAAGGGCCATGGCAGACCTCAAGGAAGATAATGGCTTTTACATCCGTTGTCATACTGACGGTAACCTATTCAACCTAAGGCGACTGAAGGCCCACACTAAGACCCTAAAACGCCTTGTCCATGAGCTGCTTTTTGCTGACGATGCTGCCCTCGCTGCTCACACAGAAGAAACTCTGTAGTGCTTAACATCCTGCTTTGCAGAGGCTGCTGAGCTTTTTGGGCTGGAAGTCAGCTTGAAGAAGACAGAAGTTCTCTGCCAATCTGCACCTCAGGAAGTCTCCCATCACCCCCA
>NW_009697648.1:1689-1913 GCF_000703405.1 Apaloderma vittatum | reverse complement strand
GCGCCAGCTGCTGCCAAGGAAGGAGGACGCGGTTAGGCCCGAGAAGCCCCAACGCTTCCGCCTGAAGGACGGAGGCAGCTCCCCAGGGCACCACCCGCCCGGCCGCTCGCACCCCCACCTCCCCAAAACCCTCCTACTACTCGAGCTTCCCTCACCGAAGCGACGAGCTGCAGAGTTCCCGCCGGTGCTGGAGCCGGGCTCGCAGGCAGGCGCCCTGGGCAAAG
>NW_009697648.1:1015-1464 GCF_000703405.1 Apaloderma vittatum | reverse complement strand
TTGACGGCGGGTCGGCCCCCCAGGGAGCCACGGAGCTCGGACTTCCCCCGCCCCAACAGGAACGAGACTCAGCAGCCAGGCAGTGGACCTTCTCGGCCTAAGGCCGGGGCGCCGGGGCCCAGTCCCCAGCACAGGGAGGGCACACGCCCGGCCCCACGCAGCCTGGCCCCACGCCTCTGAAAGGCCGGGGCCAGACATACACCCCTGTTTACAGGGGGTCCCTCCAACCTCCCGCCGAGTGCCGGGGACACACACAGCCCTACTTACAGGGCGGTCCCTCGCAGCTCGGCACGCCCAAAAAAGCTCCACGGAGCACGAGGCTCTGACCCACGCCCGAGTTACGGGCTGGCCGGCCTGGCTGCACCACACCACCACGTCTTCTCTTCAGGAGCCCTCGGAGCGACCTCGACCCCAACCGCGGGGAGGGCGCCGCAGCCACAAGAATCGAC
>NW_009697648.1:0-952 GCF_000703405.1 Apaloderma vittatum | reverse complement strand
GCTAGGGCAGCCGCCTCAGCCCCGCTCACAGGGAGCTCGGGCTGCTCCTGGGGACTCAGCGGGACACAGAGGGACAGAGGGCTCCACAGCTCGTGACACACGCCCCGAGTACAGGGCTGTCACGCCGGCACGTTGCCAGCAGGACAGGCAGCACCGCGAGCAAGCGGCTTCGCTCTGTCCTTAGAAAGAAGGGACAAGCCCGGACTCCCCCTCCGCTCGCGGGCTCAGAGGGGACCCCCCTGTTGCTGCACAGAGCCCTTCTTTCCCTCCTGGGAAGTTTAAGCTCAGCTAAACTAAACTAGGCTAAGAGGAGCTAAGCTAAGGTAAGCTGCAGCAATTTGATCAGGGGCCTAAAGGGACAGGCACACACACACACACAGAGAACTTTCCAGAAGAGGGAGCAAGCTCCGTGCAGCCAATGGCTGGGGAGCCATCCCTACCGCCGAGCAGGAGAGAAGAGCCTCAGACCTGCCCCCGGGGCTGCACGGAGGCCCACAGGAGCCTCAACACGCCAAGGGGCTTCACGGGTGGCCAAGGGACAAATGCCGTGACACGCCCTGACTCCAGGGGTCACGCTGGCCAGGCCGCCAGGGCCGGGGAAAGGGCCCTCCCCTGCTTACAGGGTGGCCGCGGGGTCCAGAGAGCTCCATTTCCCCCCTCGGGTGCGGAGGTGCTGGCTCTCACCCTCCTTACAGGGTTGCCGCTCCCTCCGGGCAGCCAAAGGAGCAAGGCGGCAAAAGGCCAAAGACAGCAAAGCAAAGACCCGAGCCCTGCTTACAGGGGGGGTCGCCCAGCGCAAAGCCCGCCAGGGCACCCCAAAGGTGCCCGCAGTGCTCTCACGTGACCGCGCCCCGGTGACAGGGAGGTCGCTTTGCCCAGAGCGCCTTTCTGGCGCCCTCTCTTCAGCCCGACGCCGCTCCTCTTCTCGCCGGCTCTTGCCTCGCCGCTCCAC
>NW_009697647.1:24040-24335 GCF_000703405.1 Apaloderma vittatum | reverse complement strand
GGTCCAGGGGGGCTGCCCGCAGCCGGACATCGCCAGACAAATGGGAATTTGAAACTTATTCCTCCCCGCTGAATCTTCCCCGTCGCGCTTGCGGAGACTCACTGCCAGCAGTGTGCCCAGGTGGCCAAGAAGGCCAACGGCATCCTGGCTTGTATTAGAATTTTTGTGACCAGCAGCAGAAGGGAGGTGATTGTCCCTCTGTGCTCAGCACTGGTGAGGTCGCACCTTGAGTATCGTGTTCAGTTTGGGGCACCTCAGAGATCTCGAGGGGTTGGAGCGAGTGCAGAGGAGGGAG
>NW_009697647.1:17602-23812 GCF_000703405.1 Apaloderma vittatum | reverse complement strand
AAAGAGTGGTCAGACCCTGGAACAGACTGCCTAGGGAGGTGGTCGAGTCGCCATCCCTGGATGTGTTCAAGTGTCGCTTAGATGTGGTGTTGGGGGAGATGGTTTGGGGGTGAACTTGTAGTGTAGGGTCAATGGTTGGACTCGGTGATCCCACGGGGCTTTTCCAACCTGAATTGTTCTGTGATTCTATGATTCGACTCCTCTTTGCTGGACCCGCTCGTTTCTGAAGTTGTTGCCTGCCAGGGGAAAGAGCTAAGTTTTGTTTAAAATAATAGATGCAAATAACTCAAGCGCTTCCTTTAGAGTTGCTTATGGCTGAATAATTTTCCTGGTGTGATCCTGGAGTGCTTTGTAGTGGTTTTTCAATTCTATGTGACCAGGGGAGGCTGGGAGCGCTTTGCCCAAACGACTCGGCGATGCTGGAGGGGATTTGTTCTGCTGGTCAGACCAGAGGAGCCAGCACTGGCCACAGAAATGAGCTTCCCATTGAATGTCAGTGCAGTTTTGTCAGTGGAAGTGTGTCAGTTGTGCCCTGCAGGTTGTATTTCTGTAGGATATTGCATCTTTTCTGTTAAGCTGTGGGTCTTCAGCTGCAGCAGGTGTGTGATCTAATGAGCGAGCCTTGGTGGCAAGCGATCTCTAGATCCTCTCCTCTGAAAGTACAAGTTGAGGAGGACTGGCTTAGTTTCTTTAACGCTCTGGAAGCTGAACGCAGAGAATGGTCTACATTAGCAAGCTCAGAGCACTCTATGGGAGATGAAAAGTGCGGCGTTAGCAGTAACGCAGGTGTAAACGTTAAAATAAGCAGTGGAATTGCTGTGTGCAATGGGCTGCTCACCCCGCCATGGGTGTGAGCAGCTTTGACCTTGGCACGGGCCAAATCTTGTAGCAAGCTCCGTGGGCTTGGAATAGCACCATCATTGGAGCTCAAGCGGATGTTTCTGCAGCTCGACGGTGCTCTGCTCTCACGGCTGAAGGGAAGGGCTGGAGAGCGCTGGCACGCTGCCGAGCACCCACCTGCCTGCCCTGCAGAGGGTTGGGCTGATTCTCCTTGTGTCCTGCTCAAGGGTGGTCCCTGGGGGTGAAGCACAGGATTTGAGTGTCCGTCTGTGCAGATATCCTGCCCCTGTGTCTGGGGACGCTCTCCTCAGGCAGGAGGGGCTGACTGAAGCCGTGCGTGGTCACGCGACCTCAGCACTTGAGTTTAGCGGCTGGCACTATCCTGTACCGACACATGTAGGGTTTCATTCTGCAGCCTCTGAAGTCAGTGACAAAAGTGCCATTGACTGGTGCTGTGAGCTCCCTCCTCGGCTGCCATCTCTCATCACTGGCTGGGTTCTTTCTGGGAATTCTTCCTCCGAGGGAGCATGCGTTGCAGATGACTGGTTTCAGGGTAGCATGGGGGTTTTACGCCTGTGAACATTATTGCCTACCTATCAAACTGTGATAATGTCCGAAGCTAGGTGTGGAAAAAATGTAATTTACTCATTGCTTCTAATGTATGTAAGCTGGTAAAAAAGAAAGAAACGTGATTACCTGCCAAATCAAGACATCTACTTTAGTTCTTCCGAGAACCTCTGGTCCCAGGATGTCCACCAGCTTCATCGGGACCAAGATTTCTCCCACACCCCTTGCACTGGGCCAGACCCAGTGCCCAGGGCAGGAGGGCAGTTGTCACTAGATGAAATGCCATGAGCTAAGCATGTGAGTTTTTCTTGACCATTCATGAGCTGAAAAGTATCAAATTATATAGCACTCCTATTGTGAAAAGTAACTGGACAAAAATGGCACTTCCTTGCAGGTGTGTACTCAGTATTTACTATCGCGGTAACAAGGGGTAAAGCCAGCACAGACAGGGGGAGGGACAGAAGCCTTTATTTTATGTGGAATCCACTAAAAATTTAAAAAGTAATTGCAGGTACAAATCTGCCTGGTACGCTGTTACCAAAGAGGCTGAGAGTCTCCAAGGTGGAAATGATGTTAGAGCCTTTGTTACCAGTGATAATAGCAGCACCGGGGAGCTCAAGCCCGTCTGTCATGTCCCAGCTGAGGCTGCAGAGCTGGCAGGCAGGGAGAGGATCTCCTTACTTGTAAAGTGAGAGACATCTGAAGTGCAAAAGGGACAATAAACAAGGCCCACACAGTGTCATTGGGCTCGCTGAGAGCAGAACTGCAGCTGAAGCAGGCGCATCTCCAAGAGAAGCGCTGCAGGGGAGCAGCAGCCGGGATCAGCTGCTAAACTGAGCCGGGAGCCCTGAGCAGATGGTTCTCCCGCAGGCTGCTCCGCGCTGGAGGCTGACCCTGCCGGGGGCTCTTTGCTCACTTACCTCGTTAGACGAGAGGTGTCCTCAGCCCAGAGTCTGCAGCCTTCTAGGTGTTTCCTTCTGCCTGGAAGCAGGGCACAGTGCAGCACGACCCCGCCGAGCGTTAACCTGCAGAGGGGTGGGACGCGTGCAGCTCCGTGTGTCCCCTTGCAGAAGGTGGAGATGGGTTAAAGCAAAAGGATTAAGTAGTTCAAGGAACCAGTCGGGTGGCAGGAGATGCTTGTGCTGCATGAAATAGAAATGCCGTGTTAGCCAAACCTGGCTTGACTGTGTCTGCTGATGGTGTGGATGGTTTGTCTTTGCTTACGAAGGTACCGTCTGCTCCAGCTGGCGTGATGCTCAGCAGCTCTGTCCTTTCTCTGTGTGGGCTACCAGCTGGCTGCTGTTTCTGTGTGGACATTCTTTGTGGCACATCATCATCTTGTCGGAAGATTTAAAGGAAAACAAGTCTTATCTCAGTGATAAAATTGTTAGTCCTTCCCTCACCTTTGACCAAATACTTACTGAGGCTGCAGGTGGATTTGCTGCTGATCTTGTTGTCCGCACAAAGCAAGTCGCATATTTTTCATACCAGAGCCATCATTTTGCAGAGACACTGTCGGGGTGAGGACTTAGGGGCATGACCTTAGACTGTGAAACAGTTTTACAACTTTCGTGTCTGAAGGCTCAGCAGACACAGCACTGCTGTGCCGAGAGCCACAGCGCTCTGTAATGGCACCACCTTCATGTGCCCCCCACACAAGCGAAGCGAACCAGGGAATTCATTCTCCTCATCCCATACTCAGCCCTAAGGAAAAACTCCCCGGGGAACCAACGCTGTTCCCAACCCAAATCCAAGCCACAGCCCCTACACAGGCTACAACGAAGAATATTGACTCTACCCAACTCGTAACGAGCACGGTGCCTTTTTAATTATTTTTCAACCTGCACCACTCGCACTAAGAGAAAATAGACTTTCCTTATGCAAGAAGTTAAGTTTTGATTCTTTTGGGAAGTAGAATTCTTCCCTGTATCTATATACTTCATTTTTTCCAGTTAAAATGCTCGTGCAATTAATATTATGAACTTCTTTCTAGGGTCCCATATTGAAGTATGACTTTTTATATGCAGCCAAGATAGTTCAGTCTAATCTGCATTGTTAAAATAACACCCGGCCAAAGCCAGTCTTGTCTGTGATGCTAATTTTTTTCTCAGATGTGGTTTTTCTACCTATAAGTCTTGATAGCAAGTCCACCGTTGTCCTGGCCGGCATGTCTGGACTGGACTTTTGAGCTTCCACGTTCAGCATAGTGCAGGAGAGCCGATGACTCCAAAACCTACTGAAGGAGCAGAGGGATTGCTCATCTGTATGTATTCAGGTCACAGGAACCACTGGAAAAAGTGTTTCCTACCTGTGTCCTCTTAGCCAGGGCTGAATTGTCAAATGGAGATACTGTTAGCAGAACACAGGGGCCCAAAGCCCCTATCTCTACCAGGCTCAGTTACAGCTGAAAAAGAATATTTGGAGGTCTGTTAGAAAAAAAAAAGGAGGCATCTTGGACAAACACTCCCTTCCTCTCCTCTTTCTCACTGTTGCCTCACAAAGAAGTGACCTTTTAAAATCTCTTATCTAGAAGTTTCAGTTTAAAGAGCTGCTGACGCCTCTTGGAAAACACTGAAAAGCTCTTCTGAAACTGTGCTGGATCCTCATCTTCGCTTTCTCTTTGATCCCGAGGTGCATTTGCATTAGAAAAGGGTGCTCCTCGCAGCTTGCCTGGTTGCTGAAGTCACAGCCTGAGCTCAGCATCAGCAACCAGCTGCTGGTGCACCCACAGCATCTTCTGAGCTGGTAGGAAGTCGAGTTGTCCCTCAGCAGGACAGAATCGGGGACTGAGGAAGGCAAAGCCGGGTGGGTTTCATGTTCCTGAAGCCCTCGATATCAAGGCAGAGAAGGCTGGAGAGATGCACATGCCTTGCCTGTAAATCTAAAGTTTCCCAGCAGCTAGAGGTTGAGTCCTCAAAAAACACACTCTGAGGGCGAAGAACTTTGGATCGTTGTCCAAGAAGGCTGGACGTCCAGCAGGTCAATGCTGACCAACCAGATTGTCTTAGATAGACTTTTGTGTCTGTCTAAGGGTGGTGTGTCTTCTTCCTACCTGTGAGGGAAGAATATTAATCCAGGCATTCTGTGCATTTTAGCATGAGAGGAAATCAGTGCCTCAGTGCCCCTTATCATAGAGCCATAGAATGATTTGGATTGGAAGGGACCTCAAAGGTCACCTAGTGCCAACCCCCCTGCCATGGCAGGGACATCTCCCACTAGATCAGGCTGTCCTGGTGGGACCCCAAGGCTGGGACGCTGCTTCATTGCTCACCCAGAGCTTGTGTCACTGCCAGCGCCTGTGCAGAGCACAGAGGCATCAGGCTGGCTTGCACTCACAGCAGACATGGCCGTGCTCGGTGGTGGCCTCCTAGAAAGAACGGGAAGAGGAACCAGGCAGGGAGGAGCAACCGTGGCTGATGTGTTCAGCTCCTACGACCTGGATGTATTAGTAAAATGTCCTGAGTGCAGCCTGAGGTGCAGAGGGGACCCATCCTTTCACTTCTTGTGATATGCACTGATTGGAGCTCCTGGGTTAACTGTCACGTTTCATCCCAGTCCCATCCTTTTTCTTCTTTTTGTTTTTAATCACAGAAGCCATCTGCTCAGAAAGCATGGACCAGATAAAGCCGGTGGTAGGCACCCAGAGGAGGGGACCGAGGGTCAGCTGCTGGAAGGTGATCCTTGCTGCTGCTCTGGTGGGCAGCGTGACAGCTCTCTGCCTGGGGATCCTGCTGGGTGAGTGTGCAGCCAGGCCCACCCTTTCAGTTTATCTGCTCTGAAAAAAGAAATAGTCAGCACAGTTCTCATGGCAAAAGTCCTTGGAAGCCTTCTGCTGAGAACAACTCTCCCCACATACACACACAAACCGCAAGAGCTGTGGCCATCTCACGCTCTGAATACCTGACTTCAAAGCACGTTATGTTCAGTCGCTTCACACGTATGCTCTGTCCCTCTCTAATGTCTCCCTGTGACTCCCAAATCTCCTGTCCCTGCACTCTGCTGCCCCAGCCACCTTCTCTGACCATCTCTTGCAGCCACTATTGCTTTACTGTCCCACTCCAGAGCATGACCAGTCTCCCTGCCTCTCCTACCCCTCCTCTTGCTGCCTCTGGTGCCCCATGGCCAGGTGACCCCTCAGGCCAGTACCCTGGTGTGGAGGATTGACGGGTCCCACCAGTCCCACTTTGTAAGCTGACTTTGGTACCCAGCACTGTTCTGTGAGGATGGGGCCAATCTGGGACTGCACTGCCAGGTTGTTCCCATCTGACCACTCCATGGGTAAGGAATTGGCTGGATGGTGGCACTCAAAGAGTTGCCATCAACGGCTCAATGTCCAAGTGCAGACCAGTGATGAGTCGTGTCCCACAACGATCGGAACTGGGACCAGTGTTGTTTAATGTCTTTGTCAGTGACATGGACAGTGGCATGGAGCGCACCCCCAGCAAGTGTGCGGACAACACCAAACTCTGTGGAGTGACGGACACGCTGAAGGGCAGGGATGCCATCCAGAGGGACTCTGAGTGGACCCAGGCCAACCTCATGAAGTTCAACAAGGCCAAGTGTCAGGTCCTGCCCCTGGGTAGAGGCAATCCCAAGCGTAAATATAGGCTGGGCGGAGAGCAGATTGGGAGCAGCCATGAGGAGAAGGACTTGGGCATGTTGGCTGACAAGAGGCTCAACGCGAGCCGACAGGGTGCATCTGCAGCCCAAAAACTGAATCGTGTCCTGGGCTGCATCAGGAGTGTGACCAGTAGGGCAAGGGAGGGGATTCTCCCCCTCTGCTCTGCTCTGGTGAGGCCCCAC
>NW_009697647.1:16609-17270 GCF_000703405.1 Apaloderma vittatum | reverse complement strand
CCCATCCAGGGAAGGGTTCAAGGCCGGGTGGGACGGGGCTTGGAGCACCCTGGGCTGTGGGAGAGAGGTGTCCCTGCCCACAGCAGGAAGGTTGGAACCAGATGGTCTTCAAGGTCCATTCTAACCTGAACGATTCTATGATTCTATGCTCATAAAGTTTTGTCTCAGGCTTGACAAAACTCCACCGTTTCCAAGTTCAAATTAGTTCAGTGCAAAACTCTCCTACAGCATGTGTGCAGGTAGCCCAGCACAGCCATGGGCACCCCCAAGGCAGCCAGGGGTGGTCAGGGACAGTCAAGCTGCTCAAACCAGGACATGATGAGACCCACGTTCCAAAGCCGACAGCGAGGACAGCTGGGTCCAGCCACGGCCCCAAACCTCTGCGTGTCCGTTGTGCCTGTGACAGACACCTTCCCTCTCTGGCAGCCTGTCATCCCACGGGAGAGACCAGCTTCGAGCACACCGTGGAGCTGCGAGGAATCCCCTTCAACAGCAGCTTGCACACGGAGAACTCGGACTACTACAGGGTGCTGACACCTGCTCTTGAGAGGCTGGTGAGTTGATCTGGGCTTGCCAGGAAAAGAATTCGGAAACACCGTGGCACAGTTGGGCTGTCCTCATTCTGCAGAATCTGGATGCCAAGGGTAGGAGGAGAAAAGGG
>NW_009697647.1:15834-16578 GCF_000703405.1 Apaloderma vittatum | reverse complement strand
CAGGAAACACTGTAGGGCCAAGCTGCACTTCAAGAGGCCCCATCAGGGAGTGGGAAATGTGTGCTTGGGTCTCTTCCTTGCAAAAGAGAGGTGGCTGGAAGGCATAAAGAAGGAGGCACTGCCTCGTGCCCTGAGCCAGGGTGGGAAAAGGGTTACACCTGAGCTGGACACAGCTGCGCCTGCTGCTGCAGAGACAAGAGAAGGTGCTTCAGCTGGTTCCAGCTCCCTGCAGAATTCCAGCCATCATCTAGTCCCATCCCCCTGGGGTCTTCTGCCTGGTGGGTGTGTGACCATCGTTCTTTGCTTTGCAGTTTCTGTCCAGTTTCCAGGACTCCCAGCTGAACTGGAGCTGCACCGGTTGCACCATCCTGGGCTACAGGTGAGTGTGAGCAGCTCTCCCCACAGGCTGCAGCTCGTGTTCCAGGGCGTTCGGACAAGCTCCATCTAGAAACCTGTGCTCTTGCTCAGAACTAGCACAAAGAGAAATTGCTTTTTGGTCAAGGCTGGATTTTCTTCTGGGATCACACCAATGTTGTGGATTCTTTCCTTTGGCAATGCATTCAGAAAGGCAGAGGAAGATGTCTTTAGTCAACCAAAGCTGAACGTTAGGCCAAAGAAAAAAACGCAAATAACCATTTTGACCCAGAGCACATCTGCAGAGAAACCTGTGCCTTAAATTATAATAACTAGTTTTGTTTCCCTCGAGTTCCCTGTAGGCACAAGAGCCTGTCCCTTGTACTGAGC
>NW_009697647.1:13070-15781 GCF_000703405.1 Apaloderma vittatum | reverse complement strand
CGCCCGCTCCCGCCTCCGCTCCAGCCCCCAGGCCTCCCAGCCCCTGAGCTCCACCCTGGAGGAGGAGGCTCTCAGACAAGGGCTGGCGGCTGCCCTGCACAAGCAGGGTCTCTCCCTGGCTGCCTACGGGACGATCTCCTCAGCTTCTCTCACAGGTACGTTCCTCCCGCAGCTGCCGGGCAGCCCGGGCGAGATGCCCTGTGCTGGTGCTGCCGGCACCAAAGGTCACAGCACCAGAACCGCAAACGGCGGCTCCGGTGGCCCGGCTGCTGCAGGGCGTTAGCTCTGGATGTTCATGCCCAGCAGCATGTTAGAACTGGAGGTGCTGCCCAAGCAAACCAGCAAAAAGCTCTGCCTGGCTCCCGGGTGCTACCGGCTGCCCGAGGCAGCAGCAGAAACGTGCCCAGATCGTGGGGAGGCCCCAGGTCCCCTCCAACACTGACGCTGTCTGGCTGCTCGCTGCCCTGCAGGAGCAGCCTTGGGGGCCTGCAGCAACAACAGAGCCTGAAGCACAAATTGCAGCTTCTCTGGCTTTTCTTGCAGCAGCCTGAGGGACAAGAGATCGAGCTTCAGGAGGTTAATTGCTGGGTTGTCTGTACCTGCAAGTGCGCGGCAGCCCTCGGGCAGTCCTCAGAGTTGTAGCAATAATTCCTGCTTAAGTAGCTCATATTTGAATTATAGTCTGGCTAGAAGTTGCCCTTTCCTTCGGTGACTGTGGAGTTGCCTGTGCCTGTAGGACTTCAGGTCCAGCGGGTTTAAAACCAAACATGTGCCTGGAAAACACGAAGGTGTGAGTTCCTCCACAGCTCCCTCTGCTCTCCCCGCAGTGAGGGGCAGGGGCCCTGGATTTCGGGAGCCCTGTGCAGCCCAAGTGGAGGGTGCACAGGCACCCCTTGGCTTTAAGCAACAGTCTTGGCATAGCTTCAGCCTCGGAGCCCGCTCCCCCCTGCCGCAGCTCCTGGGCATTTCTCCCTGCACCTGGGACCCCCCAAAGGCTGCGGGGCTGCAGACGGCTGCTCCTCCACTGCTCCGTGGTGGAGCAGAATGGGGACAGGCACGGGAAGGGAATGGGGCCGGGAGCTCAGCGCTGGCCATGGGACAGGGAAGGCGACTGCCAGGCAGGAGGAAAAGATGAAGCCAAACCTCTGGCAGCCCCGGCCCGGCAGCAGCGTAGTCCACGGGAGCACACAGCTCCTGAGCCCCAGCTGGGATGCCCTCACTGATCCCCGTTCCTTCCGCTTTGTCACAGGTCGCAGTGAGGTTTCTCCCCACAGACCTGGACTGAAATCAGGTAAGAGCCAGGCAGCAGGAGAAGCCACCTGCCCCAGCTCCCTTGGCTGCAGTCTGCAGCCTCCTCCTCCTCCTCCCTGCCTCGCTGCAGATAGAGGAGGTGATTGTGCCCCACAGAATCACAGATGTGAGTGGCTGGAAGGGAGCTCTGGAGATCCTCTAGTCCAACCCCCCTGCCAGAGCAGGGTCACCCAGAGCAGGTTGCCCAGGATGACGTCCAGGAGTCCCCCGAGGTGGGGCCTCCCCCCCCTCTCTGGGCAGCCTGGGCCAGGGCTCGGCCACCCACAAAGTAAAGAAGTTCCTCCTCCTGTTTAGGTGGAACTTCCTATGTCCAAGTCTGTGCCCGTTACCTCTTGTCCTGTCGCTGGGCACCACTGAGGAAAGACTGGCCCCATCCTCCTGACACCCACCCTTTAAGTGTTTACAAGCATTGATAAGATTCCTTCTCAGTCTTCTCTTCTCTAGACTAAAACTCCCCAAGTCCCTCAGCCTTTCCTCAAGGAGACATGTTCTAGTCCCATAATCACTTTTGTAGCCCTTTGCTGTTCCCTTTCCAGCAGTTCCCTGTCCTTCCTGAACCAGGGAGCCCACAGCTGGACCCAGCACGCCAGATGTGGCCTCACCAGGGCAGAGGGGGAGGATGAGCTCCCTTCTCATTCATAACATAGTGGTCCAGGGCTCTGCACCCCTTTCCCCCTGCAAGCTCAGCAAGAGCTGCAGCTCTGCTCTGGGCTCCATCCCTTAGGGACTGGCGCTGCCAGCGAGCTGAGCGACACGGCCACCGCAGTTGTTGCCCCTGGGGGAGCCGAGGGATGGTTGCCAGGGGGGCTGCAGAAGACACAAGTGACTCGAGCCTTGCTGTCCCCAGGGAGCTGCCCTGGAGACACGTTCACTTGCCGCAACACCCAGTGCGTGTGGAAAGAAAACCCTGAATGCGACGGCCAAAAAGACTGTGCCGATGCCTCTGATGAAAGGGGCTGTGGTGAGTCTCTCGCAGCAGGGCTCCTGGACACAGGGGACAGGCCACAACCCGCTGCTGCAGACCTTGACAGTTGTAACACCACGGGGCTTTTGGGCACCGAAGAGAGCCAAGGACCCTGCAGAACTTGTCAGCCTAATAGTAGATGTCTGGATCAGGATGAGGAGAGCTGTATCCTGGAAACGTCTTATCCCATGACCAGCTGCAAAGGGTCATGACAAAGCCTTCCTAGTGGGCTGGCACGCTTGGCAAGCACCACCTGCCCCCGAGCTGCTGGGATCAGATCGCCCAGCAGTGGCTGAGCTTGTGAAACTAGCCCATGAGAGGTCTCTCCAGGATTTCTTGCTTTAGAAGAGGCTCAGGGAGGATGCTGTGGTGGGCCAGTGCTTTGCAGGTTACAGTCCACCCTGTGACATCCCTGGCAATCACAGAACGGTTGGAG
>NW_009697647.1:12362-12773 GCF_000703405.1 Apaloderma vittatum | reverse complement strand
CCCCATCTCTCCCAACCATTCCTCGTTAGAGAGATGCTCCAGTCCCCCGATCATCTTTGTTGCCCTCCGCTGGGCTCTCTCCAGCAGCAATGTTCCGATGCTTCAGCATGTGCTGGGAGCCTGCGCGAAGCTGCAGCAGCTGTTCCCACCTGCGCCCGAGCATGCGTTGCTGGTGCCGCTGGCCGGAGCCCCATCACCGTCTCTCTCTTCCCTTTCAGAGTGTGGGAGCCGTCCTGCCATGCAGACTGCCAGCAGGATAGTCGGGGGCTCAGAGGCATCCAGAGGGGAGTTCCCGTGGCAAGTGAGCCTGCGAGAGAACAACGAGCACTTCTGCGGTGCTGCCATCCTCACGGAGAAGTGGCTGGTGTCTGCTGCTCACTGCTTCACTGAGTAAGCTCTAGTCACGCTAGC
>NW_009697647.1:10055-11995 GCF_000703405.1 Apaloderma vittatum | reverse complement strand
GGCGGCAGGCTCACCCGTCCCGGCTGTCTCTCCCCCAGTTTTGAGGACCCGACCATGTGGGCAGCTTACACGGGCACCACCTCCCTCAGAGGCTCGGACAGCAGCGCAGTGAAAATAGACATCGCCCGGATCATCCCGCACCCCTCCTACAACGCCGACACGGCCGACTATGACGTGGCCGTGCTGGAGCTGAAGAGCCCTGTGACCTTCACCAAGTACATCCAGCCCGTGTGCCTGCCGGACGCTGCGCACCACTTCCCCGCCAGCAAGAAGTGCCTCATCTCTGGCTGGGGCTACCTCCGGGAGGATTTCTGTAAGCACAGCCTGGCGGAGGTCAGGGTGTGCGCGGGGCGGGAGCCCACAGGGACAGGAACACAGGCCATGGGCTGTGACACGGGCGGCTGGTGCCACGCAAAGCTGCCTGCAGTGAGCTCATGGTTGCGTCGTTCTCCTTTAGTGGTGAAACCCGAGTTCCTGCAGAAAGCAACAGTGGAGCTGCTGGACCAGAAGCTGTGCTCCAGCCTCTACAGCGACGCCCTCACGGACAGGATGATGTGTGCTGGCTACCTGGAGGGGAAAATCGACTCCTGCCAGGTAAGCTTTGCCCAGGGGAGAGGGCACACCTCCTCGCATGAGTCTTTTCCCTCCCAGTATGCGCCAAGCAGCACTTAAAGAAGCAGGATCTCACCCCATGGTCACGGTTCCCCCCAGGGTTTGAGGCCATGCCTTTGACCAAAGCATGGATGCAGAAGACAAACAGAGGGATATATTCTATAGTGCTTAGAGCACAGCATTGCTCTTTAAGGGGCTCTTTTGGCTTTTTAACTGCTTTTCCTGAGCTGTAATCAGGGTTGGTGCTACCAACGTACCTGGCAGTTCCTCACATCAAAATCCAGATGGCGAAGGGCAGCAGCAGAAACTAAATCATACACAAGAGGTTTTGGCGAACAGTTTGGTGTTCTCCCTAGTTAGCTTTTATCCAGCCTGGAATTGCAGGTGGTCAGCTGGAGAAAATCCTGCCTCTCGCAGTGCGCGGTGAGAGGAGGACTCTGGTTTCCAACCCTTCAGACCGCAGCCGCCACCTGAGCGAAACTGCCCTTCTCTGGTGGTAGTGCTTCGTATTTCTGCATCAAATGCAGCACAAACACCAGAGAAGGGGCCAAGAAGGGAAGATTTGAGGCTGAATGATGGATGTGACCCATCTGGCTACTCATCACACACCTGGGGCAGTTCAGCCCCTACAAGGCACTGCCAGCTTCACAGCCACCACGTCCTACACCAGTGACACTCCCATGGCCCCACAGTACCAAGGAAATGGCCAGTGAATCACAGGCCAAACCTAGAAAACATCATGCCAAGCTTAGCACGGCATCCCTGGCTTGTGTATCACACAAGGAACACCCAGCATCTGGCTGTTCAGGGGCTGCTGGGCTTAAGAGCAGCAGTTTAACAAATCACTAAACCAGCAGAAATGCTCACCCTACATTCTGTGGAGGAAGCCCTCGTGCTTTTCTGGCATATCAAGGGCGGCTGCTTAACAGCAGGAGGCTGTGCCCACTGAGAGGAGCACCCAAAGGCCAGCACAGGAGATGCTTCACCCAGCACTAGGCTGGACTAAATGAGCAGAGGGGAGCTGGGGATCACAGAGGTATGCTGAGGGTGGCCAGGGTGAGCTTGGAGTGTCCCCAGGGAGAGCTCACCATTCAGCATCTCTTGCAGGGTGACTCTGGTGGGCCCTTGGTTTGCCAAGAACCATCTGGCAAGTTTTTCCTGGCGGGAATCGTGAGTTGGGGAATCGGATGTGCTGAAGCCAGGCGGCCCGGAGTTTACACACGTGTTACCAAACTCAGAGACTGGATCTTGGATGCTATTTCTGCCTTCCCCACCTCCATAGCCGACAGTGTCCCTCTAATACACTCCAGTATTGACAGTGACACGGT
>NW_009697647.1:0-10019 GCF_000703405.1 Apaloderma vittatum | reverse complement strand
CGCCCCCGCCCGGGCCTGCCAGCAAGCCAGCGACTCCATCGAGACCACAAGGTATGAGCACCGCACCCTGGCATGGAGAGAGGCTGGTACAGGCCCAAATGTCGGGTTCGTTCTTCCACTGAGCTGGCCTGCCAGCAAGCCAGCGACTCCATCGAGACCACAAGGTATGAGCACCGCACCCTGGCATGGAGAGAGGCTGGTACAGGCCCAAATGTCGGGTTCGTTCTTCCACTGAGCTGAAACCGACCTTCAGGAGAGCGATGCCCACAACTCTTGCCTGAGAGCAAAGGGCCAGGGCACAAGTGACACCACCTGCCTGATGAATCCCAAGGGCTCCTTTGCTTGTGCAACTGAAGGTGCAGTTTGGGGGCCAGGGGCAGGGTGCTAAGGCATAGCAGCAGCATCTGGCACTGTTTAACCCGTTGGCCACTCACTTTGGCTTGCCACCCAAGGCTCACCCAGCAGTTCAAATTTGACGGCTGCAATTTCACAGCAGCCGTGCATCTTCTCCCTGAGGAGGGGGAGAAGTGTCTACAGGATGACCTGCCAGCCCCAAGGAGCCCTCCCAGCAGCTCTGTCAGGAGATTACAGATGTAGGGTATTTTTTCTAAATTTGGGATTAACTTTTTATCTGGAATGGCAAGGCTAAGAGGCACGGAGCTGCTGGTGACTCTGCCTTTGAGAAAGGCACAGGATTAAGGACTTGCCAAGAGCAAGATGCAGGAGAGCAGTTGGGGTGAAAGCCCAAGCGTGGCTGCACACAGCAGCCATCGGGGCCTGGGCAGAGCCTCACACGGCAGCCCTGCCCTGTCCCCGCTCAGAGTTACTGCTCGGCAGGAGCAAAAGTCCCTCTTTGCTTGTCTTCTGCTAGGAGTACTCACAAGTCATGCTTTGGCTTTTGTTCAGAGTGTGGAGGACGACCTGGCTTCTCTAAACCCAGCAAGATCGTGGGAGGAACAGATACTTCCAGAGGAGAGATCCCCTGGCAAGTCAGCCTGAAGGAAGACTCGAGGCATTTCTGTGGAGCCACCATAATCGGGGACCGCTGGCTGCTGTCGGCAGCTCACTGCTTCAACGAGTAAGAGCCCATCCCTGCCGGCTCTGCTGTGGAGCTCCCCACAGCCAAATCCACAGCTGTGGCACTGGAGTCACTGGGGGAAAAAGAAGGAACACGCACTGGACGTGAATTTTTGTGACAGCCAGAGATTCATAGTACAAAGGGGGTTTGTGGGGAGGATGGGATGAGGCAGGAAAAGGTTAATGTAGCCTGGGAGGGAGCAAGGACAACACGTGTAATGCGTGGTAAAGGACAGGTGCTACAAGAGTTTCTTCAAGAAATTTAACCTTTAAAAATGACTGTAATATAGGAAATAGAGACGTGGTGAGCTGTTGAAGGGAAGATGGTCAGTTCGGTCCTGCATAGGTCTGTTACACAGCAAGAGCCCGAGCCCAGGTTTATAAATAACCTAGATAAAGAAATGAGTAGCAAGAGGATAATGTTTGTCAAGAATAAAAATCCCTGAAGGCAGAAAAGATGGGAGAACTAACTGTGAAGAGTTTCGAGACCACCTTACGCATTAAATAGCTGGGCAATAAAGCAACAGGTGAAATACAAGGTAGGCAAGTGTGAAGTGTGAGACAGCAAAAAAAGCGGTGCTATGTCTGCAGATGGTGGTGAGTCTCCATCAGCTTTTACGATTCAGAAAAAGAGGTCAGAAATACTGTGGGTATTGCCACGAGAACAAGCAAGAGGATGCTGACAATTGCTAGAACAACAACCGAGGTTACAAGTATGTTGCTGGTAATCCACAGCGTACGACTTCTCAAACATTGCATGCAGTGCTAGAATAACGTGGCAAAAAGGCTAAACGAGGTCACAGGGATGAGCTGTGCGTGGAACAGCACGACAAAACAGATCAGACGAGACTTGGGTAATAAGAAAACAAGGTGGGAAGGGAGTGTGTGACAGAGACTACTTAGACAATTACAAAGGGTACAGACAAAGTGCCTAGGGAATTCCTTCCTACTGATAACCGTGAGGAGCAGGTGGAAAACAGTCCAAAGGAAGCAGTTCTTCATAAATGTCATTTAAACTGAATATTTAAAATTTACATGAGGTTAACAAAAAGAATAAAACACAATTTTAGAAAAATTCCACATGAAATCCCCAAATCCATTAAGCCCCATTGAATATAGAGACATCATCTGTGTGCCAGAACGCTCCAGACTCACAAATTTCTGGAGGAGAGCAGAGGATTTTTGCATGTTTACGTGCTCTTCAGGAGACATCCAACATGTGCCACTGCTGGAAACAGTTCGTTGGACCTGTCTTAGCAGGGCTGCTTCTCTGTGCCGGGCTCTGCCTTGGTGAAGTGAGATTTCAAACACTGATCATTTACAGTTGTCTACAATTTAAATGTTAGAATTCGTGTTAGGCATATGTGTGGGAGCAGGCATGTTCAGGATTATGTATTTGCAGGACAAACCCAGAAGAGATCGCGGCCTTCGTGGGAACAACATCGCTAAATGGCACGGATGGGACTGCAGTGCAAGTCAACGTGACAAGAGTGATCCAGCATCCCCTCTTCAACCCGGTTATTCTGGACTTTGACGTGGCTCTACTTGAGCTGGCAAGACCCCTTGTCTTCAACAAATACATCCAGCCCATCTGTCTCCCACTTGCTGTGCAGAAGTTTCCTGTTGGCAAGAAATGCATAATTTCTGGGTGGGGTAACCTCCAAGAAGGGAACGGTAAGCAGCGATGCGTGAACAGTGGATTTCCTCTGGAGCAGTGACAGACAGGGCAGCAAAGCCTGTGCCACTGCAACCCAGCCAGTCCCGGGAGCAAACGGGACGGGGGACAGTCAGGAATGCACAGAAATGCAAGAACAAGCAAGAGTACATGGGGCACTACCTTGAACTGCAGTTATTTAAGAACCACCAGCAAACAAAAAAAAATCACAGAATGGCTTGGGTTGGGAGTGACCTTAAAGATCATCTAGTTCCACCTCCCTATCATGGGCAGGGACACCTCTCTCCCACCAGACCAGGTTGCTCCGAGCCCCGTCCAGCCTGGCCTTGGGCACTCCCAGGGATGGGGCATCCACAGCTGCCCCGGGCAACCCCTGCCAGTGTGTCACCACCCTCGGAGTAAAGAACTTCTTCCTGACACCTCATCTCAGTCTCCCCTGCTCTGGGTTAAAACCACTGCCCCTGGTCCTGTGGCTGCTCACCCTTGTGAACAGCCCTTCCCCAGCTTTCCCGGAGCCCCTTCAGGCACTGGGAGGTCGCTGTAAGGTCCCCCTGGAGCCTTCTCTCCTCCAGGCTGAACAGCCCCAGCTCCCTCAAAGTGTCCAAACAACAGAACCTTGCTGCCAGCGTGCAGCACAAGTACGAAACCGCTCCCTGGGGTGAGCCAGGAGCTTCAGGTCTGCTGAGAGAGCAGCTCATACAGGATTCAACTCCTGTGTGGGATTAGAGCTCGTTTTCCTGAAATATGTGTTGGGCGAGTCTAAAAACCATTAGTTCCCACTTCTCTCTGCTGCACTCACAAATCTCCTGGTTTTCATACAGTTACCAATCCAGAGATCCTGCAGAAGGCTTCTGTGGGCATCATAGACCAGGACACCTGCAACTTCCTCTACAACTTCTCCCTCACTGACCGAATGATCTGTGCCGGCTTCCTGGAGGGCAAGATAGACTCATGCCAGGTAAGAGCCTGGGATTTCCCTGTTCCTCTTTGGATTATTCCAATTGGATTATTTGGATTATTATGGTCAGTTTACAGCCTCAGCACATCCTTGGGCAATATTTACTCAGCTGCTGCAGCCAGGCTGTAACCCACACGTACCCTAGCTCAGAAATCCAGCCCCCTGCCTTGGAGCTTTAGAAAAGTAAATAAAGCTCCATCAAGTTAAACAGGACATGAACCAACATCCCACTGCTCTGCCCGGCCAGACTGGATGAAGCAGGTCTCGTCCTGTGGGAGTGGTGGTGGCTGCCCTTCACTTGTGAAAAGGGGCTGTCAGGAGCTCTCTGGTGACAAATGGCACTTGTATCTGTGCAGCCAGGCTGAGCCACTGACCTCTGCACACTCATCTCTTGCACAATGCTGCACGGCAGCAAACAGCCCTGCGGGGCTGGAGGAAGCAGAGTTTGGGGCTTGCTAAGTCCTCCCGGTGTGGCTGAAGGGCAGCTCCATGTAGACCTGTCTTGGGGAGACTGGGCTGAGCAGCCATGGACTTGCTTCTTCCTCAGGGAGATTCAGGTGGACCCTTGGCCTGCGAGGTGACCCCAGGAGTGTTTTACCTGGCTGGCATCGTGAGCTGGGGTATTGGCTGCGCTCAAGCGATGAAGCCTGGTGTGTACTCCAGAATTACCAAACTCAGAGACTGGATCCTGGATACCATCTCACAGTTGCCCAGCGTGGGCACAGGCACCCCATCCAGTTCATCCTTCACTAGAACTTCTGCAGCCATCCTCACCCACCAGCCCAGCACAACTGCTGCAAGTCCAACCAACCGCACCATCCTGGGGATGAAGACGACCACAACCATGAAAGAAACCTCCACAGCTCTGAAAACCTCTGAGCCTGCCAAGCCCACCCAAACCCCAGGTAAAATTGATGGCAGATTTATTGACATGTTGGTAGGAGACCTCCAGCACAGAGGGTACTGAGCAGGCCATGGGTTATTGCCTTCCAGTGGTGCCTTGTACCAGCCTCACCTTCAAGTGTTCCAGCCAGGTCTGTATTGGAAAAGAAAATCCTGAATGTGATGGCATCGTTGACTGCAGCAATGGCTTTGATGAGCGCAACTGCGGTGAGTACTGCTTTGCAGCCTGCGACTGCTGCCCAGCCTTACTCTGCATTGCCCAGAGTCCCCAGGGCAACCCACCAACTTCACTTGCACCGTCCTGGGCCCCCCATCGCACACCGGCGTCCTGGGCCAGCCCCTTGTAGTCCAGTTCCTACTTGGTTTGCCAGAGCCTGTAACACGATAAAGCTGGATAAGCAGGGTCCAAGTTTTCTGCCAGAAAATGTGGCCTCTTCTCCTTTGCTGTTAACATTAGAACCCACTTCCCCGCACACCGGCCTTCTGGCCAGTTGGTCTGGTGGGACAAGCTGGTAAGACAGCTCTGCAGCCTTGTCATCTCTGGGACTGCTCCGTGCACTGCGCATCCCCTGCTGCGTGACACCTCAGCCAGTCCAACCAAATACCCCTTCCTCACGTACCACATCCTTGGAAGGTGTGACCTGTGATAATAAGTCCCCAAACCACACCCCGTCTGCCAAGCCTTGCCTCAGATGAAATTCATCACATCCTTCAGCCCCATGTAGTCTCCCCGGAAGGCTGCCACATGGCACGGCCTGGGCGAGGAGGGCAGATACCCCTTTCACTTACGGTTATGTAAAACCGCGGCGCCTTTTCTTCTCTCCCAGACTGTGGCTCAACAAGCGCTCTGGCCTTCAGCAAGATCGTGGGCGGCAGCACCGCGGCCCGAGGAGAATGGCCCTGGCAAGTCAGTCTCTGGCTTCTGCGGAAGGAGCACAAGTGCGGGGCCGTGCTCATTGCCGAGCGGTGGCTGCTCTCTGCAGCTCACTGCTTTGACATGTAAGTCTGAGACGGGCTAGGGAAGCTGGACGGCTCTTGGCCTTGCCCCCGCCAGTCCTTGCCCTTCCTCACAGCCTAGCACCATGGCTGGGGGGCTGCGCCCCATGGGAAGCACCCCCTCCCCTCTACAGATGGGCCCCTACGGGTAAGCGTGAAGAGGAATGAGCAGAGCAAAGCCTGGGCACGTCCACAGTGTGACGGAGGTGGGGTCCCCACCTTGCAAGCTGTGGCCATAGCGCGTCCCAGCCCCACGAGCAGAGGAACAGCCCTTCTCATGAGGCTCCTAACAGCCAGGTTTGCTGTCTTTCTGCAGTTACAGTGACCCCAAAATGTGGGTGGCCTTTCTAGGAACGCCCTTCCTGAGCGGCGTCGATGGCAAAATGGAGAAAATATTCCGTATCTTCAAGCACCCTTTTTACAACGTCTACAGCCTGGACTACGACGTGGCACTGCTGGAGCTGAACGCGCCCGTCAAGTTCAGCAACACCATCAAACCCATCTGTCTCCCAGACAATTCACACGTCTTCCATGAAGGAGCCAGATGCTTCATCACAGGCTGGGGCTCCACGAAGGAAGGAGGTACTGGCTGAGAGGGCTCCCCCACACCCATGATGGCCAAGCTCGGTGCCCCTCACCCTGCAATTCCTCTGCCCCAGGCACTCCCCATGCCAGGCTGGACCCTGCAGGGGACACCAACCTGGGCAAGGCCTGGTGCCTCCACCACCTCCTCCCCAGCCGCCCTGCATTTCTCCATCTGGTTACGCCTCTGCCCTCTTGCAGCCTTCCCACGCTGCAGCCACTGTGCTCCCCATCCCTGCAGCAGCTGCTCCAGCTGTGCTCCTGCAGTGCCAGGACCACCCCAATACCATTTCTGTCTGGCCAGCCGAGCTGCCTGACAAACTACACACCAAAGGGACTCTCCCGCGCTTGCTCTGCTGGGGAGGAACCAGGCCCAATTCCCTTTCCCCCCTTCAGGTCTCTCCCTTTGGCAAGCGAGTAAGGGGACAGAGACTCCGCTCCTACGCGTGCGGCTGCTTCTCGCAGGCTCTGCACCGAGGTAACGGCTATTCACCTCCTCAGGTCTCATGTCAAAGCACCTGCAAAAAGCAGCAGTGAACATGATCGGAGACCAGGCCTGCAAGAAGTTCTACCCTGTGCAGATCAGCAGCAGGATGCTGTGTGCCGGCTTCCCCCAGGGCACCGTCGACAGCTGCTCAGTGAGTGCGAGAGCAGCGAATGCTGCAGCTGGGACAGAGCAAACCTGTGCAAAGCTCAGCCTTGTCCTGCCTCTCCTAGCTCAGCTGCCTGTCCATCCATCTCCACCAGCTGCTGCCTCTTGGACTTGATACAGGACCTGTTTTCCTCTCTCCGCAGGGCGATGCAGGTGGGCCCCTGGCGTGTCAAGAACCCTCAGGGAAGTGGTTTCTGGCAGGAATCACAAGCTGGGGCTATGGCTGTGCCAGGCCATACTTCCCTGGTGTCTACACCAAAGTCACAGCTGTCCAGGGCTGGATTGCGCAGAACCTCAAGCTCTGAAGCTGCATTTCACCACTCAGGGAAGGCGACGAACGAGAGGAGTCATTGCCAGAGGATGCACTAACACCTCAGCTATTGTACTTTTTTTAAATGATGCTGCAAAGGGGTGAAGATGGCCTGCAGGTATTACGCAAAAGCCCACATCGTGTGACCCACCGCAGCTGCGACACCAGGGCTTTTCACAGAATGTTATGTTTGATAACTGCTTTGCATAGAAAGGTGTAATTCTAGATGTTTTCTATAAATAAATGAGGCCTGTCCCATCTTTAAGACCTGGCCAAACACACTACACATTAAAATGTGGCCTTTCTAGCTGGAGGGGTGCCCAAAACATCTGCAGGTGATACCTATAGCTTGGCTGACCTCTGTCTATGAACTGCTACTCCAAAGCCAAGAGACAAGTGAACGTTGCCCCCAGCCCAGAGTCAAGCCCTTGCAGAAGCCTCAGACCTCACAGAATCACAGAATGTCAGGGGTTGGAAGGGACCTCTGAAGATCATCTAGTCCAACCTTCATCCCAGCACACCCAACCACTACACCACAGCCTCAAGTGCTAGATCTACTTTTTTTTTAAACACCTCCAGGGTTGGTGACTCCACCACCTCCCTGGGCAGCCTGTTCCAGTGCCTCACCACTCGTTCAGGAAAGAACTTCCCCCGAATATCCAATCTAAACTTACCCTGACGCAACTTGAGGCCATTTCCCCTTATTTACTTAATTACTAATTTCATTAGTAATTAGAGAGAAGAGACCAGCACCAGCCTCACTACAGCCTCCTTTTAGGTAGCTGTAGAGGGCAATAAGGTCTCCTCTCAGCCTCCTCTCCTCCAGCCTAAACCAACCCAGTTCCCTCAGCCGCTCTTCACAGGTCATGTTTTCCAGACCTCTCACAAGCCTTGTTGCCCTTCTCTGCACCCGCTCCAGCACCTCGATGTCCTTCTTGTACTGTGGTGACCAAAACTGGACACAGTACTCGAGGTGAGGTCTCACGAGGGCCGAGTACAGGGGCATGATCACCTCCCTCGGCCTGCTGGTCACACCATTTCTGATACAGGCCAGGATGCCGTTGGCCTTCTTGGCCACCTGGGCACACTGCTGGCTCATGTTCAGCCGGTTGTCCACCAACACCCCCAGGTCCCTTTCCGCCAGGCAGCTCTCCAGCCACTCCTCCCCCAGGCTGTAGCGTTGCTGGGGTGTGTTGTGACCAAAATGCATGACCCGGCACTTGGCCTTGTTAAACCTCATGCAATTGGCCTCAGCCCATCGCTCATCCCTCAGTGCCTTGAGGGAGCTGTTGCCTGTGCAATGGCTTTTGGAAAGGGTGTGCTGCTGTTCCCCCTCACTCCTTGGTACCAGTAAACTCAGTGATGATCCTCTGGCTCCCCATTTGGTCACAGAGGGCTAAAACGCCTGGAGTTCAGACTGCACAGACCCTCATTTGTGTTAGAGAATCAGGAGGCTTCTCACATGCCCCCAGCTTCCTCTGCATAAGGGAACAGGTGATTAAATGGACAAAGATTAAGGCATCGCTGCACAGACCACTGCTCCGGTTAAGCTCCATGGGAAAAATTCCAAGTGCTGACAGCAGCCCAAGGATACACCCCCTTCAGTGGGAAGTCAGGTCCGTGCACCGGGTGTCTTTGTTCACAAGAAAAAAACTGCCGCAGTGTTCATGTGCCAAACCTTTGGCTGACTTGGACATCTCCTCGTAGATTCATCCACCAAAACTGAACAGCAGCCGGTGCCCCAAACACGTTCCTAGCCTTTGGCGCTGAAGCACCGCATTTGGGGATAGCAAGGGGCTGCTCCTCTCCCGGTCCAGCTGGCAGGGAGAGCCACCACTTTCCAAGCTAGAGCGCTAAGCAAAGGCTCAGCTCAAGATGGGTTCAGATGCACGGCTGGAACACTTGTGGGACACTCCCATCAGTGAAAGGGAACTGCTGCACAAAGACAGCCACAAAGAAAAGTTAAAAGGCCCCTAAAGAAATGTGGCTGGAAAGCACTTTGTTTTTAAGTAGTTTTTCTGCCCAATCTGGATGGGAAACTCCAGTTCAGTTTCAATTAGTCCAACTATTCAGTTATCTCCTGACAGTTTACCTTGTGTGAGAGCACGTTAGTGCCTTCACAGGAACCACCACATTGGGAGGTTAAATGCCATCAGGTTCTCCCACATCCCTCTGAGTGTCCTCTCACGTAAGAAGATGTCACCCTTCCAGTCTGTCTCCCCGCCCCAGCAAATGATGAAATATTTTTAAAAATACAGAAGAGCTTCAGAAGAGATTTCAAAAATCTCACTACAGGGGCCTGGGCATTTTAAATTTCCAACACGCCCCTCTTCCAGCGGCTTTGCACGCTGCTGAGTACACAGCACAAACCAGCCTGCCCAGCAGAGGTGTGTGAGCACCGCAGAGCTCAGCCTCAGAGCAGACCCAAGTCCTGATGCAAAAGTGCTCCTCCCTCACAAAAATGATGCCCAGAAGGCAGGCCCCACGAGGGAACATCTACGCCAGAGCCAGGCGTTACAGAATATCACAGCCACACAACACATTTTATTGTACAGAGCAATCTCCCCGAGTGCTTCCCAACCCTTTCCATCCCCAGCTGTGTTTTTTTTTGCAAGGCTGTGCTGCAAACCTAGCGAGAGCAATCCTGCTCCCCTGATCGAGCCGAGTCAAAACGTATGCGCCCAAAAGCCAGCCCCACACACAGCGACACAAACACAGGGGAAGAAAGAGCCAAGTGTGACGAGCGGAGCATCTATGGCAGCTTCTCCATTGATGAAAAGCGACCGAGTAACTACCTGATGGCCGGGTCCATTCTGGCTTCCTGGGCAAGGGGACAGGGTTGGTGGCTCGGCTGCCCTTTTCCACA
>NW_009697646.1:66324-78454 GCF_000703405.1 Apaloderma vittatum | reverse complement strand
CTTTTTTTTTTTTTTTTCCCCCCCCTCAGTGTGGCTTTATTTAATTTAAATATTGCTGCCAGTAGTAGAGCACCATGCCTGTTGTATTGATGTGGCACAGAAAATTCAACTGAACTCTCCAAGGTCACCTTTCAAGTCAGCGTTGGAGTTGGGTTTGAATTCTAGAAGTTCTGGGTGTTTAAAGTTCTGAGCGGTTGTGTTCCCCCTGTGTCTTCCACCATCCAGCTCTAATTTTAGAGCTGGGCAAGTTTCCCCCAGCAGAGCACCGCTCACCGATGAGATTCTGTAGCAATGAGTTTTTGGTACCAGCAGCGTCAAGCTTCTCAATAGAAGGAATAAAAACTGCAAGACCTTACTGCAGGAAAAAATTGCTGGTGTTTGGAATGCTTTCCACAAGTTCTTTTAACAGCTTGCTTGTCTGATATTTTTCTCTCTAGCCTTATAGGTTAGAGAGTCCTCCCAAAAGCTGGTAAAAAAAAAAAAAAATAGGAAGGGAAGGGTTGGTCTGTTTGTGTAGCAAATTTCTTGTAAAGTAACATACAAAACATGTTTTTCCCCAAAATGTTTGGATCAACTTGCTCAAGCAAAACTTTGAGCACCTTAGTTCTAGATAGCATCAACTTTCTGGAAATAATTTGCATCTGTTAAATTTTATTATTTTTTTTTGTTGTCCCACTGCTTACTAAGTGCTAACTGAGAAAAATGCATCTGTGCTGTTGAAGTGTTTGTATTTGTAAATAACTTATATTTTTAAGTCTTACAAGGAATATATGTAAATATGGATATGTTTTATAATGGTTTTTACTTTTTGTGAAGGGGAGCAGCGAGAAATAGAAGCAGCCAGTTAACTTTTACCTCCTATCAGATACAAATTTCATGTGGCGTGGTGAAATATTTTTAAGGAATGCTTCTGACCCACATTTGAGTAACATTTCCATGTTGTGGAAGAGCAAACCCCTGCGCGTACTCGCTGCAGAAACATGTTTGTGCAGCTCCCCAGGGAGCACTTCCAGCCAGAGCCTACACGTACCCGTCTGGTGACAAAGGATTACTCAGCCCGGCAGCGATCTAACTTCTGCTTTATGATAAGCCAAGGTGGTTTCCTCATTGCAAATTATGGGAAGGTCTCTTTCTCTTTCTTTCTGAAGCGCGTAGTCATCTATTTTTGGATTCGGTTTGCATCGAGTTCGCGATGACTCTTGCTGGGTACGTCAGAAAGCTTGTCATCGTTCTTTTTTTAAATATTATACAGCTGAGGAGAATTAGGGCATACCATGCACATGAGGAAGCCGTCTCGCTTTTTCCCTTTCAGCTGTACTGAAAAGCGGTATTAGTTCACTGGGTGTTTGTACAGCTCACTAAGCGTCGTAGGCAGCTTAATAAGAGGTGGAGAAACTCTTGTGAAGAAGACGACACGCAAGAGTTTCGGTATGCTTGCTTCTGCTTCACACCCTGCTTACAAAATATTGGAAGGACGCAAGCCAGGAGCCAGAAAGCTCATTGTTGTTATAGTAAATAACCTGTGATTTTTATAAAGCACCTTTCGGTAGTGTTCTGCAAATGCTAAATAAGCCTTGTAGCACCTTATTAGGCAGAAAAATAGTGCAAATATAAAATTAAAAAAAGGGAAGTTTGAAACCTGTGCCGGAGAAGCGACTCAGTTCAACTCGCATGAAAAGGAAAGTGGCAAAACTGGGAAGAAGATCCTCAAACGTGTCTCGGTTGATGTTGTGGTGCTACCTAATGGCCAGGTGTGCTGTTAGTTCTTCTACCAGCCCCTCAAAAATTGAAATAGTTGTGTCCTGAGTGTGCTGTGCACGGTGCAATCTGGCCGGTGCAATGGCTGGAATGAGATTACTTCCATTAAAGAAGAACCATTCGAGCTTGGGTAAAAGCAAGTTCTGCCATTAATCGGCTGTGAATCATAATTTTTTTTTTAATTGCAAATATAAAAATCCAAAGACTCGAGGAAGTTCCCTGGCATAACTTACATGCAAACCAAAAAAGTTGCGATTTATTACTTTCGAATCAGGCTTTGACTTTGTAAAATGGGTCTGATGCTCACCTTAGTTACAGCGGTGTATCTGAAATGAGCGTCTGGGCTCGTATTTCTTATCTACAGAGAAAGCTGGTTTAAGCAATAAAAAGTAATCACTTAATAAACTTGGTTATTTAAGGTAAAAATGAAGTTCTGCATGGAAATTTAGGCTCATTCCATAAACGCATGTGACCATAAATTTACCCAGTTTAGTAAACCTGCTAAAACGGTCTTAAATTAGACGTTTTAAAGAACGGATTTTACACCAGATATGCTAAACCTCTAGAAACGTTGATTTACAAGTGGCTGAATTCACTTGTTGCTCAATTTTTTTCTAAAGACCTCCTCTTCCTCTGGAGAAAATTTATTCTGTCTCGTTTGGAATGGTTGGTATCGCTGGTTCCGTAGAAGCTGTGGGGTGGATTTCGGCTCCGGTGTGCCTTGCAGAGCTGGTCTAACGCCTTCCTGATGTTCCTACCACAAGGCAGGACAGGACTTGAGGGAGCATCTCCCCACCTCCTCCACAATCTGTTAGGTTGCCTGGGCACCCAAGTTGTCTCCTTGGGAAAAATGGGAGTTTCCAGGAGACTTACAACTGCATTGTTGGGGAAAGAAGACTGCGAGGGGTCCCTGGAGTGCTCTTGGTTTGTAGGTTTGTTCATGATGGGTGACGAGGACCGAGTGGGGCTGTGCCACACTAGGGTGGTGGTTACACTAGGGGTGTGTAAAACTCCTCGTATCTTTGGACGGATACGGTATTTGAAGATTTGGATTCATAGCTTCATCTTACCTCTGCAGTTGTTCATAAAACAGTTACTTTTTTTTCAAGCAGATGCCCATAAGTTATAGGAAGAGCTTAATGAAAGGGAATTGTCTCCCACGGAAGGGGGGAAGATTTCGTTTTCACCACTGCAGATTGAAACCATGCTGTAGGTGGCTGCTTGCAACAGAGTCCAAACTTGGCTCTGGGGTTCATCCTTTCCCAGGAAACTTTGGGAGTGCAAATTATGTCCTCCCGACGTGGGTGGCAACTGCCTCGTGTGGTGTTTGTGCTGCTGCTGTCGATGGGCTGTATCCCAGAGCAGGCAACGCCTGTGTTGAGGTGTGAGGATCAGATTTGGTAAATACAGTCTCATCCTTCTCATGAGCCTGCGATCCAGACTGTGGTCCTTCTGGCTCAGAGTCTATATCTGGTGGAAAACTTCTGGTGTCGTGATTGGGTTTCTTTTAATTTTGGTGTTTTGGTGGGTTTTTTTCCACTGGCTATAAGTTAAGTGACTTTAAAAAAAACCCCAACCCAGTCAAGCTGAAGAAACTAGACAGTGACTTGCACAGGTACTACCACTCCTTTTGTGCATCGGAGGAGTTACTCTAAGGTAACACACTGTGATGTTGGCGTACAGGAGCTTATATTGTCTGTCAGCTAAAATATGATTAGCATAAGCACGTTCTCCTTCGCATTGATTTTTGAACTGCTAACGGAATAGAAAAGCAAGAAAGGCTTGATCTGCGCCCTGAGAACTGATGATCTGGCTCTGTGTGCACCGCTTGAGAAGGAACAGAGCCGTTGAGTAAGAGGTTATCATGGCTTCATAGCAATTTTTCAAAGTGGAAACGCTCTTGAAACTGAAACTTGCAGAGTCAGGTGCTAGTGGAACCAAAAACCAAGTAGAAGGCTTGCAATAAAACAAGTTAACTGCGCCATCCAGTCGAACCTTGCTTGAAATGAATGAGTGCTGAGTTTTGTTCTTGGAACTTGAATTGGGTGTTATTTTTGGTGGTATATTTGCTAAAACGTGCCTTGTTTCGGAGAGTCTTTCTGTGTAAAAATTTCAGTGCTGAGTAAGTGGTGGTAAAAATCCAGTCAGATTGTCTTAAAACTGTGGAAGTGGAGCCGCTCTGCGTTTGTTAGGGCCATCTCCAGAAAGAAATCAGCGTACTGAAAGTTGGCTACACTTATGCCGTGGCTTGCTGGTGAATATTAATGTAAGTGTAGGTCCTGAAATATAAATGAACTCTGCAGTTGGAGAAAAAATATTATCTTTCTGGATATTCTTAATACCACTGAACAAAGAGAAAAGATCAAGGCCAACCAATCAACCCCATTTTTTGTGTTATTCAATAGATTTCTAAAGGCTTCTGTTACTATAGTAACTCCAGCAGGTCTTTTAATTACAAAATTTGTAAAAACCCATCAATTTTTCAGAACTGCTAGGTGGGGGAAACAGTGGCATGAATGCTTGGCCAAAAAAAAGAAAAAAAAGAAAATTTGCAAACAAACTATTG
Organism: Apaloderma vittatum; assembly: GCF_000703405.1. Taxonomy (NCBI): domain Eukaryota; kingdom Metazoa; phylum Chordata; class Aves; order Trogoniformes; family Trogonidae; genus Apaloderma; species Apaloderma vittatum. The sequence continues at coordinate 74,130 of NW_009697646.1, read as the reverse complement.
CAAACAAAGCTTGACAGGCTTCCCGTTAAGTGTGACAGGGAATAACACAACATCAGCAAAACCACCTTGGGTTCAAGTTCTCAGAAAGCAGTCCCCTGTCAGAGGGTTCCCCCTTTAGCTAAAGTGAAGAAAAAAATCCCCGTGACTGTTCAAATAAAGCACTTCCCGCCCCACCGATACAGATGGTGGAGCTTATTCCTTATAGACCCTAAATTTAATTACAGTGTATCGGAGCGGAGCAGTCGTGTTATCATATTAATTAGCCGTGCAGAGAACTCTTCCCTCCTGGAAATGTTGAATACCAGTGTGTGTTGCCAGTACTGGTTCCATCGAAGAGGAATCAGTTAGCAATAATGAGCACCTTTCAAATCGTAATTGCCTTTAAAATAGATGCTGTCATCTTTTGTCATCAGGTGTGTTTCCAAAATGGATTTATCCCTCAAACAGACTCAAACTGTCAGTGCCAGAATAGAAGGATTTGAGGCAAATCACGGGAGCGGTTTCCAAAAGGCACCTCTTGCCACGCTGATGCGTGTGGCAGACCTGCTGCAGCTGTGGGAGGCATCGCATCCTCCGACACCGCAGGGGGACGCAGGAGGGAAATGTTGGTTATGAATCTTCCACTTCTTAAAAATGGGACAATTTTAATGCCCGATATTTGGAATCCTCTATATTCATCCCCCCCCTTGCCCTCCGCAAGTAAGTACGTATTACTTTTTGCCTGTTGTGTGTCTTGCTTCGGTATGTCACACATCCCAAACTTTATTTCATCTTATGACAAAGATTTTAACTGTCAAGTAATAAGCTCCCTTCTGGATCTAATCCGAGTTTTAACCCAAACTACCACCCTCTGTTTGACCTACTGTTCAAGTGCAGGAAGAAAAACTGATTTTAAAATAAGCATCAAACAGCTTGAGTTATTCCTTTCAGAGAAACAAGTTAGTATTGGGGGCCGGTTAGCCTCAGTCAGTTGAGCGTGGCACTAACAACGCCAAGGTCGTGGGTTCGATTCCCGTTCGGTTGCCATGTGTTGGCTGATCTAGTCAAGAGGTGGCGTCCCTGGCGGCAGGATTAAAATGATCTCTAAGGTCCCTTCCAGCCTAGGCCATTCTATGATTCTATGATCCAGTGTTAGGAGTGACACAACATGGAATTGCCAGTGCTGTATAAAATAACGATGGGTGTGGATACCATTCTAATTAGCACTTACCTCTCAGCCTCTTCGTTAAGCCCCGACGGTTTTTCTACCAAGGCTTTATCAGGGCAGCAGCGTGGCTTAAAGTGCGTGTGTGGTTGTAAAGCATGAGCAGGTTGGGAGCAGGTTTGGTGAGGTTTGTTGTTACCTTTGGAAGTGCAGCCCTGGTACCTGGTGCCTTCAAAGGCGCAGGCTGTGGGGAGGAGCATCCCGGGAACCCCAGCGTTATCGATGGGAGGTGAAGCGAATTCTCCCTTGGTTGTAGAGCAAGCGCTGTGGAGGTCTCTGAGCAATCACCCTCACGCTGGCTTCTTCAACCAATTGGAGTAATGAAAAGAAAATGCTTTGTGGGTCTTCCAGAACCTCAGTTACGGGAAATCTGTCAGATTGAGCCTTGCTCCATAAAACAACAAGGAAAACTAAGTTACTACTGCTGCGAGAGTACGGTTGGGTTTATTGTTTTCCTGCTAGGGTAGCTCCTATTGCTAGAGGGAGCGTTTTATTCCTGCTATTAACTGAACATAGTTTTTTATGAAATAGAACAATAAGGGGTGTTTCTGCTAACTGCCCAGAGTATTTTGGTGTGTGCTGTGTTACTTGCCCAGAGTGAAAATACTCCAGATGTTTTTGGAAAAGCCCCGCAAGACCAGTGTGTTTACACAGTGTCAGCAGGTTACAAAATCATTCCTCTGGGATACTTCCACAAACATCGCCCTGGTACCGTGTGCTTTTTTGCATTTTTTCAAACTCTGCGTTGATGTAAATCCAAGAAGTTGTGGTTAACAAAGCTTCAGTGGCAACAAATTCCTGGGAAAGGATTTGTCCCTCCTTAACATCTTACATTTTAACGTGAGCTGCTAATGTATTGTGTAAGTACTGAGCAAATGATACCTTTTTTCGCTGATGCATAATCCGTGCTGGTGTAAAAGGAATCGTAAAGAGTCCAGCCAGTGCGAGTTCCATGAATCTACTTTTGTTTCCCAGTGTAAATGTCCAGGGTGGTGGTCTCCAGTGTAAATGCGTTGGGGATAGAAATGAACCCGTCCTTGTAAAGGGCTTTACTGAACGCACAACTATTAACCGTGCGGACCTGTACCACAAAGAGGCCAGCGTGAAATATCACCTTGCCGTGATGTTTAGTGCACACAGCTGACCAAAGCCTGACTTAGAAGCTTCACTTGAGAGCCTCTTGCTGTCATTAAGGCGTGCCTGTTGGGGTCTTTGAAGTGAAGAGCTTTGCGGCTCTAGGGGTTCTACGGACGGAGACCTTAGAGCAGCAGAGCCCCCTGAGCCTGTAGGCTGAGTAGGCAGCGTGGAAATGTTTGATCACGAACTTTAAAGTCCAGGAGGCTGGTTGCAGCCACCTGCAGAGGTTTCATAGGTCTGTTGGACTCCTCACATCACAAGGAGAGATTAAATGACTAATCCTTCCAGCTGAAGGATAAGAGTTGTAACTGGGTGGACCAGAAAGAAATTAGAGTAAAATTTATGTTGCTGTTGAGTATCTATTTTAAAGAAAGGGAAACGTACCATCTCTTAAAACTTTTGAATGTGCACACGCAGAAGAAAATCCCTGACTAAGCTGCCTTATATCATTAGCTCCTCAAGATCCCGTTGAAAGAATTTGTGTTGACTTTCCCAAGGCTCCTGAGGATGGGAATGCAGCGAGGCTGCCCTACTTAATCACAGGGCGGGTAGGAAAGAAGGCACAGTTCAGAAGCTGATTCAAAGTGAAAAGTCGTTTTTATTATTAGGCCATTTCTTAACGGATAGACAGCATTGACCTGGGGCTGAAAAATAATATTCACAAAGGTTGGGTTTAACTCGCAGAGCTATTTTTTCCATCAGCCCCATGCTCTGAGCCGTCCCTCAGAGAAGCTTCCGTTTTAGACTTAATTCTTTATTTCTGCATTTCTCACTGTGTGAAGGGGAGCTAACAATACTGAGTTTCAGGACCCGTAGTTGAAGAGTCCTCATTTCTCCTTTGACTTTAAACTAATTTTTAAAAAAAAGTTTCTTGAACGAGGGCTCCGTTTTGGTTGGTTGTGTGATGACAGCGGCGTGCAAGAGAAGAGCAAATATCTCATATAACATCACGATATATCAAGAACAGTGGAGACAACTGTTGGAATCGTAACTTCTTACAGCTCAAAGTAGCACGTCTGTTGTGCCCAACCTCCTTAGGTTCAAAACTGCCACAGATGATGAAGTTTCCATTAAAGGATAATAAACTCTCTATGTCAGTGTGACAAAAGAACTCTCTTATCTCTTTGGAATAAGAATGCTCTTTGAAGAGCTTCATAAAAGACTGCGGTATGAAATAAGTCTAGTGGATGATTATTTTGAATTTCTATGAAGTATGTCAACCCAAAGGCTAAAGGGATTATCTGTGGAGTAACAAAATGTGAAAGATGAACGCTTTCCTTCTATGTACTGAATAAAATCTCTTTAGAAAGCACAGGTATAAACGGTTCTTCCCCAGCAGTGGCTCAAATCGGGAATGATTCCTTGAAATTAGAGAAGCCTTTCAGATCCGAGGGATCTAGCAACGGTCAAAGGCTAATTCGGTTTTAGGTTGAACGTTGACCTTCAGTCTAAGTAAGTAAACGTAATCCTGAGCCAGCATATGGTTATCTACCTCCAGCATTGGAACACCTTCTTTCTTTTAGCTTCGCTTCGAATTTTAGGCGAATTAAAGTAACCAGGAACAAAGAGTAACTAGAATAGGCATATCCGCACGTGAATGCACTTAAGAATTCCTGACCTAAGTAAATGTTTGCAAGACTGAAATGAGAAGTAGGTTGGATCTGAACATCTCAATCGGTCATAGTCATATTTAATGTTTATGGATTACTTTTAGCTTGTTCAGGAATAAAAAGAAATAACTAAACTCTTACTACAAGGCCAGTGACCCAGTAGTAGTTGCCATTAGCCATATCCACAAACTGAGCATGTAACTAACCAGAAATGAGAAATTATTTTGCCTTCTTCATGATCTAGTGCATTAACCATTTGATGACTAAGTACCTATGTTGCTTTCTTCTTTTTCTTTTTTTTTCCCTCCTCCCCGGGGATCAATTCTTGAGGATTACATTGTGAATTGTGAAACTGAAAATTACAGATTTTTTTTTTCTTCCATTTTTAACTAGCAAGGGAGAAACTCTTTCCGTTTCTCAATATTCCTGATGTGCCAAAAGTGTAAAAGTCCCTTTAAGAATGCACAATTTGGCCAATGAGCAGCATTAAATAGATCTGGCAAATGGCTGGGTTGTGAGCCTGTTAGTAACCGGCCAACAGTAAATAGCTCTTTACTGATATATTGTACATAATGAAAATGATGAGAGGAAAAATGTTCCCCTTCTTGTAGAAAAGAAATAGAAACAACACAAAAAAAAAAGCTTTGGGAACAATTTCCCCAGCACTACACTTTTATGAAGTGTATATCCACTGAAATCAAAAGGAATGTAAAACTTTCCTCGGGCTAAACGGTTTCTGTTGTCTCTGCCGAGAGGCTCCACGTCTTTGCTGACAACTCTGGGGCTCCCTTATCTTCTAATCGCCTTTGGGAACAAGTGGCACAGGAGAGGCTTGAACACAGAATTGTGTGGCCTCTGGAGATGAGCAGAGGTGGGTGGCACTGGTGGCTGGCCAAAATTCCAGTTATTCAAACACTTGGATGCTTTTAGTGCTGTTTCATTCATGAAATGCCAGGGCTCTGGCAGGGGGAAAATGAAGAGGGATGTAGGCGAAAGCCACTGGAGCTCAGATTTACAAGCCCCTATCGTTCCCGATTATGTATGGCCAATGGCAGAATAAAATTAACAACGCCAAATTATCCTTCCAGGCAGCGTGTGATATGATAGCTGAACTATTTTAGCTATTTCGGTGTTGTAAATGATGAAACTGATAGCACGCTAATGTGAGCCTTTCAGACTTCTCGTTTATATTAATGAGCTTTAGTCATCTAAGGCAAACTGATAACTACTGATTAATAGCTCAGCAACTTTAGAGCTGGCATCAAAGGCTGATCTCTCCAATTTTTTTCCATTTTTTTTTTAACCCCTTGATGGGTTAGCAGTTAACAATTAACTCTAAGCTTAATTGAAATCCAGATGTTAAATTCTTGATAAAAGTCAATTTAATACTGATCATGGCTATAGCTGACTTCAGCCTGATTTATTTGTTTTTACAGTCGCTTTGAACTTGCAAAATAAGTGTGATTCATTTCACAATTATTTTTTTAAGCATTTTCAGGCTGTTGAAGAGGACTTGTTAAACTAATATTGAACAAAGATAAATTACCATGGAAGCATCAAAAAGCTACTAGCAAAAGCAATTAAAACCCTTCAGAAAGTCAGAATTATCAAGAAAACTGCTTTTCTTAAACCTTTAAGCTCTTTTTGATTTCTGTATATTTGTGTGAAGAACAGATACAACGTTTTCTGACCAGTGTGTAACGGTGGAAACTAGAAGGAGAGTTGAGGAGTGTGCCTGGGAGAAGTCAAATAAGTATTTCTTGTTTAAGAAAGTGGGTTGGGAGGGTTTGGAAGAAAAATGGAGGGTGCAAAAACCAAACCCCAAGTCAGTCTCTGAACAAGGCTGGGATTTGTGTCTGCAGGCAGCTGCTTACGGGGGAAATCTTTGAAAGTTTGACTGGGCAGTCTCCAGTTTTCCATTGCTACAGGGAGTACAAGATTGTAAAAAACTGTTAGAATAGTCAGTGCAAATAAGACCTGAGATGAATCTGGAATATGCTGCGTTGACACCCACATTAGACTTCAAAACTCTACTTAAGGCAGAGGTTTTCCAAGGCCAAGCAGACAACAGCTTAGTGTAATTATTATTCTTACAAATGCTCTGCACCTGGGCTGCTGGCTAAAAATGACATCAAGCGGCTGAAGTTCTTGCCCAGGTCAGCTTCTGCTTTTCAACCGACCGCCTTCATTGTTTTCTAGGAGGAATAGTGCTACAGTTTTCTAAATAAGCCATTTCTCCAACTAAGGAAACCCGATACGCTGAGAAATCGTGGCTTGGAGATCCGAAAACGCCGTTTGCTAATCAGCGTTGCTTTCGACTGCACGCTGGTGTTAATGATTCCTCTCGGTACCTGGTGTTGGGAGATTTCAGGCTGCCCCACAGATGGCTCCACGCATCTGATGCGCACAATGATGGGAGCTAGATTTGCAAGAAGCCGATCTCGCCGGAGAAAGGGGGAAGAGGCAAAAAAAAGGATATTGGTACATGTTTAGTCTTCACTAAAGATCAAGACATTTTACAGGCACTAGATATTCCAAACGGCATCTGCTGGAAAGATAAATCTATTGTAGTGGAAATGAAATGCATATTTTAAATTCAGACAGGTTTGCATTGTATTGTCAGCGATGTAGAGGAAAAATAAATGTGAAAGCCATTTAAAAAGCTTGCGTAAAAAACTTGCATGTGGTTAAAGAGCGTTGTCCTTTAGAATTAGACCCCAAAGCAGACTTTCTTGTCAGAGTGACTGGTTTGCTTCTAATCTCCTTTTCATCTTTAGAAGCCGAGTTTAAAAAAAAACTTTAATATTCTGCAACAGAATTATCCATCTGAACAATGAGCCTCTCCTACACTTTGAGAGTCCCTCTTCCCTTGCAAGAGCACTCCCGTTCGGAACTGGATCGGAACAAGCCAAACGATGGGCTGTGCCAGCCTCTGTAATCGCCTACATGGGAAAACCTGTTGTAGCAAAATATTGAATGTGGATTGAGTTTTCCCAAAGGGGAGGAAGAGGAATCAGCCCCGTGAACAGTTCTTCAGAGTTGTCCACAGGTGTCGTTCACCCTCCTGTGAGTCCCAGGACGCAGCTAGGAAACCGCGTGGCAGAAAATTCCGGGTGCAGTTTTATGTTACGCCGAGTTCAGTCTAAGTTTAGGCTGCCAGTGAAATGAGATCCTGTTCTCCCCGGGCCAGGCATGTGCTCCCACTGTTTGTGTTTGCTCTGACAACTCGCTGACTGTGGGCAAGCTGGATCGGTTTGCTGACTTAATGGAAAACTTGTTTTCCAAACGAAAAGCGAGTTTTCCATCGGATTGGGTTGCTGACCTGAGACAGAAAACTGCATAATCCTGTGCAAGGTTGAGGGTGAGAATCTGGACTTCAGGGAAAAAGAAAACAGGACTTTGCCTTTCAACAGCAGGCAGCGTAATGTAAAACGGTGACCCGAGGTTATAAACTCTGATTCTGCCTCCTTTTAGCATACATAGTCTTTAGGATCTTTTTAAAGCATCGCTTGGCACCTACAGAGTGAGATCCTGATTCTGTCTTATTGGATGGGAATTACCCCGTGTGGTTTTAGCGCAGCGTGTCAAAATACTGAAACTGGGGGCACCTAAATGGGCAAATCCAGCATCCTGGGAGTCGCTGACTCACGCCTGGTGGGTGCCTTACCTGCAGTGCTGAGCATCTGTTATGTCAGGGGTATTTCCTAGGGAAAAAGGAGATAAACATGAAACTGCCCTGCAGCGTAACTTCTTATCAGAGGGTGTGGGACAAGCACCTTCACTTGTCTCACTGACGCGGGATGAAGCCCAGGTTAGTGTTCTGGGTGAGTGCTTCTTGTCTCAAGTTGGCGACTG
>NW_009697646.1:0-66293 GCF_000703405.1 Apaloderma vittatum | reverse complement strand
AGCAGGAATTTACAATTTCCAGGGTGAAAACGAGTGCTTTATCCTCTCAAATCCTGTGGACTAATCTAATAATCTAACCTTTCTGATTCATAATACATGCAGTAGTGGATGGACACAATTTTTTTTTTTTTTTCCTAGAAGCTTTTTGCAACATCTCATCTCCTTTTCATCCAGGTTGTTTCCATTCGCTTTGATACACATCAGGAGTAATGCTGTTTCAAGTCAAGGCATTTATAGAGCATAATATTACCCTTTAGTTTTATTCGTGGAAGTAGTCCCTACAGGTAACCTGATGCAGCATGTACTGCAGATTCGAACCTTAAATCAGGGGAAGTTACAGTTTGTTGGACCAAGTTGTATTTATGGTGGGAAGAGATCTTGCAGAAATAGTCTGTAGTAACGAACATGTTGTAGTACTGTCATAAATAGCCTCTGTATCACTTTCCTGCTCCTTGGCAGTGGCAAGTAGAATGAAAAAAAATAATTTTCCACAATGAGGAGAGCAATAGCCCTCCTGGGTCTATCACAGCCCGAGCCTGGCGCAGCTCTCCAGAGAAATTTTTATCACTGGGAGGAGTAAAGCCACGCTTAGACCTTTGTATGTTTTTAGGGGGGCCCGTTACAGAAACTGGCTCTGCTTTGTGCATTCAAGAGCCAGTGCTCTACAGATCAATGCTCTTTATTACAGTAGCTAGTAAAGAAAGCTCTAAGGGATTATCTTGCTTTGTGGCTGGTTCTTACATCTGTCTCTTAAGCATCTCCTCGTTTACTGCACGGGCGATCCAGCCCTGAGAGGGCAATGCACTTGCAGAGGCGTCGCACCAACAGGAGTTTGCCTTGGAGAATCTAGCAAGAGCTCACTGGTCAGTTCTCTCTTCCCAGCTATTCAAACGAGGCTGCAAAAATTTCCTGTGCCAGACTCTTCATTTTAACCAGCCTAGGCACATAACACTGTGGTAAAAATTGTTTGGTTTTACTGTTTTGGTTTCTTTTTTTTAGAAAAAATCGAATCGTGCTATCAAATATGAGCTGAAAGACCACTGGCTTGGACCATAAAGCACATCTTTGCAGAAGTATTTTATGGCCGTGGTAAAAATCGTTGTGCTTACCTGCTTGGTTTTGTCCAGTTGCAGAATGGAAGGATAACAATAACAAATTGCCTGTCACCGCTTCACAAGGTGCACAAAATCATGGTTTTTTGAAGCTGCATTTTAATGTTAGTGTAGTTCTTTATTAGCACACCAGGAATAAATATGAATGCCAAACTTGAGGCTTTTTTTGGAAAATTGTAAATGGAGAAATTGGAGTCATAATAGTGTAAGCAAGAGCAGAGTCTGTACTTTGACTCTTGATAAAGAATAGGACATCTAGGTGGATAATTCTTTTTGGTCCTTTGCACACACCAGAAGAACGAGAGAATTGCTTGCTAGTACTAAATTTTACTGTAACATTCAGGAGGTCTTATTAATTATTGTATATAGCCCTAGTTTTCCCTCCTATGTCTGTTTTGGAAGCCTTTTTCCTTACAGTTACTAGATGGCTTAATTTTCAGTTTTCAGGGCTGATCAATGAATGGGATAGAAGGTGTCAAAGTTGTTTTGATTTCTTTCAGTGTAACCTCTAGCCAGAAATACGCGCTACTGCAAAACAGGAAGAAAAAAAGCGAGGGAAATGTGAGAGCTATTGGTGTTCTCCGTGGAAGCCCTGCTCCCTGAAGGATAGAGCTATTTCATGTTCCCCTTTTCAACTGGAGCATTACAGCATATAATGCAGCAATTATTTTGTTGGGTAGGTGTTTCATTACCAACCTGGGCCTCGGAGGTGATGGGAGAAAATTTGTCTTGACCTTCCAGGGAAGCCATAAAAGAGAAATGATGTCTAAATAATAAATGCCTAGGAGAAACGCGAAAATGCCTAATGGTGTTGCGCTTGGCTTTCCTGATGTCTGTGCAATGTAGTTTCAAGAGCTGGTATATGGATCGTTTCAAAAGCAGGAATACTTTCTATTGTTTCTTTGCATTTTTGACCTTCCTTCTTCTCCTGCTTCAGTCCCTCTCAAAGACAGGTTTTTGTTTTGTTTTTTTTTCTTTTCTTCAGGGTGTGTGCATTCCCGGTTTTCCCTTACGACTAGGGCAAACCGCAAAAAGCAGGTTTGGAAAACAACTTTGATTCCAAAGCGAGGGTGATGGGATCAGATTTTATTTACTTATACTTTGCCATATGTGCAGCATTTGGTATTGGTAGCCGTGCAAGAATGAATCTTGCCTTCTCCCTTTGATGATCCTATGGCAGCAGGACCGATAATCGTGTGGAAGAGAACAAAGGATGTGCAAGAGGAGTAGCTGCTAGGATGTGTGTCCTGCTTTGTATCACTGCTCAGGGTGCCAGGGGTAGGAGGGCAGGTTGTCCTTGGTTTTGAGTCTTGTGGGTTGTGTTTTGGGTTTTTTAGATTTTTATTTTTTTCCCTTCGTTTTCAAAATTTGGATTTAACAGTTTTCAGGACTGATGGTTGCCCATCGTAAATTCCAAACCTTATAATCCTGTGGGTGTGTTGTTTAGTCCCTTGTTGAATAATTTTAATGCTTTCTAGGTGTCCATTCTTTTCAATTTTGGGAGGAAAGGCTGATTTCCTCTTGGAGTGATCTATGATAAAGTGGGTTTCAATGGAAAAATAAATTGGCCTGGAATAAATAGGCCATTAAATGATCTAATTCTTAAATCTTTCCTTCTAAACAAGTGTGAGTGTTGCCATGTGGTGTTTTTCTTCTTATTTTAGGTTCCTCTAATGGAGAGGAGATTCTCTTTTGCTGAATGAATGTAATGCCCTCAAAGAATTGTTGATCTGGACAGATAAATGATCTTTATGTTGAGCTTTATTAGCATTCCTTAGAACCCTGGCGTGATGTTATCCATCATATCACAGCGTAGGAGGAACTTCTGATTATATCTGGCTTGAGTGATCTGTCTCATTCACTGTGAAGCTTTAAATCCTCCACAATCTGAGATACCAGCCAATCAGCTGTTTTTCTGTGGGTGCTTGACGGTCTTTGTTTTACTCCTCCCTCAAGTTTCTCTGTTCTTAGTTCAGATTCTGGGATAGAATCCTTCAGAGAAATGAATACTGATATCCTTACTTCTGGCAGCGAGGTCTCTCGAACTCTGTAAGATTGGGAGTGATGCTTCTTAACACAGGAGGTTTGCAGAGATGAGAAGAGGCGCGAGGCAGAGCATCTGGGCCGTTCTTCGGTGCATAAAGCAAAGGTCCAGCAAGGAATTGAAGCTGTGACGTCTGAAAAGCGGTATCTGTTAGAGGCAGGGGCACCCAGCTGCTGAATTCAGACTGCAGCACCAGTGGAGAGCCACTCTCTTGCAAAAACAAGAAATTGCCGACAAGGAAATAAGTAGGGTCTTTCCTCTTTTTTGGAGTCCATTTTTTCACTTCATATTCTAGTTGGGAAATCAAAATCTAATGTGATATGTTGGTCTCAAAATGTTGCCTGCGCTAATTCTAGCCTGGAGTCTCAGGCAGCACAAATGATGCTGAACACTGCCCAGAAGGCTCTGCTTGACAGAGAGCCTTGCTGCTACCCTGCGCACCACGCTGCTTGTGCTTCTGAGGTTCTCCTCCTCCAGCAGCTGTGCTGCTCCCCTCTTCCACCTCCATTTCCAATCTCACTTTTCCATAGTTGAGAGTCTTCAGTCTCTTGCCCCTTGGCACAAGTCCAAAGCCGCTGCGTCTGTGCAGGCTCGGCGCCCTTTGTCTGAACCAGCCGCGGTGACTTGCCTAAAATTCTCTTTCCATTCTTAAGCCTTGCCCAGATGCTGTTCTCCTTCATTCCAGGCTCCCTTTCTTTACAGGCTTCTACCTTTTCAGAGCTCCTTTCCACATACTTGCAAATCCTAGTGCTGCTCGATTTTGATCTTTCTTCCCTAAGAAGATCTTTTCCCAACAGCAAGCCGTTGATGTTTATGGGCAACATGCCTCCTATAAAACAACTTCTGATCGCTGTCATGTCTCTGTAAACGTAGGAGGACAGTGATGATGTGCTTTTGTGATTTCAGCCTTAGCTGGCACTGCTCAGTTTTGAACTGTATGTCCAGGAGTGTGCTGTCTCAATCTGCTTGTCTTTTTATTGAGAAAATAGGGATCTGGAGTGATTTAATGACAGCCGGTTTGTTGGGGTTTTCAGATGTCAGTGCAATATACAGGTCTGAGGGAAATGGGAGTGTGATATATTATCTGTAAAAGCAGAAACTTGATGAGAGGACATAAAGCATGATTCATCTCTCAGTTCATGTCACTCTTAGAAACTTAGAAAAATACCCAAGTGGCTGCAGCTATAACTGATCTCGGCTGAGAGTTGGTTTTGATCACTTGGAGATATGCTGGGTCTTCTCAAGGCTTCTAGAAAGCCTGGGTACTGTTTTGGCATCGTGACAACTGAATATAAGAATGCTTAACAAGACTGTCAGTATGGTGTCAAATACATATGTGTATATATATATACAAAAAAAGATTTAAAACTTTTCTTGTGATCATTTATCTCATGACAGATACGTCTTGTACTGCGTCTTGGGGGAACAGTGTTGCTGCTGGTGTGTTTGCTCTGCTCTTTTTACTGCCTATCAGTCGCTTAGTTTTACCATAAAGAAGTGTGGGTTTGGGGTTTTTTTTGGGGGGGAGAGGAGGGGAAAGTACCAATGTCTGTGTTTAGATGATCACATTTATGCGTGCTTCCTGTGGGCAGATAGTTGAGATAAGCAAAAGCATGTTCCAAATTTTAAGCTAAAAGCAGCAGTCGTCGTTGTCCTTCAGCACTGCAACAGCAGCATGGATCAGGCAGTTTGTGGGGTTCTTTTGTGTGGTTTTTTTTTTCAATTCAATCAAACTGGCGATGATACCGTGTCAAGTGGCTTCCTCTAACTCTTTGCATGAAGTTATGAGGAGGTTCAATCTGTACAAATATGTACTTTATTAACAACAACAACCAAGCCAAGTGGTTTCTTTCATTTCCTAAAATATAAGTCCTCGTTTTATGAGGCCACTCAGTAAGGGATCTGTGTAAGGCATGGACCATAAACATGAATATGTTTGACATGAAGGTGTTACTTCAGTCTAATCATGATTTGCATAGATCTTTGCATAGATCTTAAGAAGAATTAGTTAGAAAATTGCTTTCCCCAGAACTTGCAGATAAGAGGAAGAAATGCCATAATAGCTGTGAACATGCTCCAAAACCCTCTAAGTAGGTAACATGGAAGTTAATGTTGGGAGCCAGTTGGTCAAATACACTGGAAATATTTAAAAACTGGCTGTTTCCTGACAAAAGAGTCACCAAAGCTCAGCCTTGTTACGCTGAACTACCAAAAGAAACTTAAACTGTCTTGGAGTTACATTTTCAATCCTTTTTGTCAAAATGCTTTAGTGCTAAGGTCTAATGTTAGAGAGCTCACTTGCCACTTTCTTTGTTGACAATCGTGGACTCGGATGCTGAGCCCGTTCTGTTCTACCGAGGTGAGAGCATCCTGGAGTTGTACGTAAATTGTAATCTCTGTTTTGAGCAAGAATAACAAAGTTTCACCCAGGAAGAGAGAACTTATGGAGTCCCAGACATGCCCAAGAGGGCTGCAGGAAGCCAGTAGGGACAAAAATGCAATTGCAGGAAAAGTGAAGATGAAACCATCTGGTCTCAACTCTGGGATGGGGCTGCCTCACTAGAAAAGATTTCTGGATTTGCATGAATTTCCCAAGTTCATCTCAGAAATGCCATTATGACTGTAGAGCCGCTGAGTAATTCTGAGGAAGGAATTCTCCCTCTTGGCCGCTGCGGAGACCTTCAAATGCCATCTTGATATGCAGACTGTGAGCCTGGAATTTTTTTTGCCTAACAGAGAAAAGTAAGCGCTGGTCATGTGCAGGATTGCCATTATGAGTTTGTCTCACCTGTAAGTCTCATCAGCTCTCTACTAGATTGAAGCATCTGTTAAGAATTAAGCTGATTTGCGCAGACCAGCGCCTCTGACTTTGACTTCCATTGTTACCGTTTCTCTGGGCTTTGTCTGCGTTTCTGTTTGTTGATGGGAAGTGCCCTCCTCAACATATGGCTGCTGAAGCGCGGTGTCAGCACAAAAGCCACCCTGGAGCATAAGATAAAAGGTTCTGTGTGGGCAACTACATAGGAAGAATCTTCAAAGGAGCAATACAGGGACCATCCCTCGGGACTTAACTCTCCTGATCAGCTAAACAAACGTGGGACCAGTTAATCTTTCCGGCTCACCAGTGAGTTCGTGGTGTCTTTCAGAAGTTTCTGCCAACCAATAGAATTTTTGAACTTAGGTCTTGTTGCCTGTTACCACTCTGGCAGGCTTGTCTGTCGGAGCTGCTGCCTCCCCTTCACAGGGGTTAATTTTGTCTCACTTTCTGACCACAAGGGAATATAACTTAGCCTCTTTATTCTTTTGTTCCCCCTCCATTGCCCACATTAATTTAATTTGACAGCCTGGCGAATAGGATTTGTCAAATTCTGTAACCTTAAGCAATGCAGATATTGAGAACTGTGCTTTAAATTTATATAATCCAGATGTGAGAACCAATAAAACACTCGGATGAAATGAAATGTCAGCCTTTGTGTGGAGAGAAGGGGAGAAATACTATTTGCCACCTATTTTTCCCCATGGCATAAAGTGCAGAGCAGAGTTCAATCAATTATATTAGTCTCCAAGAATGGAAGTAGTTTTTGGTCATTTCAGTGCTGGTAGCTAATAGCAAATACGATTGATACCAAAATACGATTGATATCAAAATGCTGCCTCTCACAAGGCTTGTTAAATAAAAACAATTTATTCTTTGGGCAGTGAAAAGGCTGGTCTTGGTAAGCGTTTACAGTTGCTGAGATGATCTTCAGCTCAGAATGGTAAAGTCTAATTTAAGCCAATCCTGTAGCATCACATATTAAATTGCTTGATTACCTCTCGCTTCCGATCAGTGCAAAGCACCACTTGGAAAGACATTTATTTCTAGTAGTACTAACAAAAAAAAGCCACCAATTGAATGATTTTTAGGTCTATGGGGGTTACCCGGTTAGAATAAGCCAAAGAACTCGAAAAGCGTGGGTGGAAGAAAGCTCTTAAGCTGTTGCTGCTTGTGTGCTTAAGAAGTGAGATACAACGTCCTATTTGGGAATTTCACTTGTTCTACAAAATATGTGCTCAAATTATGTGCATAAACCAACTTCTGTTTCTGCTGTATTTGTTCTCCTGTGTGTAAGAAGAGTCTGAAAGATAATAATAATAATCTTAAAGTAATTTTCAGCTAAATCTCTTCATTCCCTCTGGTGGCTTTTCTTTGGCAGAAAGGAAGAAATGCTGAGTAGTGCTAGGCAATATTTACCAAATAGTTCATTCCCCAAAAGTGCCATTTTAGCCAAAAATGGCTATTCAGCAGATTCAGAGCGTAGGGCTAATAAGTAGGATTAAAATTTGAAAAATTTAAACATTTCCATTTTAGATTTAAAAGGCGAAGATTTTAAGGCCAATATGAATTGGCATTTGAATTTTGCCTGCATTTAATGTTAAAGCTGAAGAAACTTTCATTGAGAACAACATAATTTTTCACTTATGAAAAATAATTTGATAGTAAGCCTGAAGTTGTGTGCTTTGCTACCTAAGTAAATACTGGGGTAGAGAACACTACCTTGATTTGTCTGTGCCATATTGTGAGATGATAAATAGACCGCTCTTAAACTTACTTCTATTCTCCACCGCGTGATTTCGATCTCCAGAAATGGGTTAGAAATGAAACTGTGTTTAAACCACCACCCTCAATTCCTCTCTTAGGAGAAAAACCCATCTTTCACAGTCACCTCAAGCAAGACCATCTGTGATTTTGCTCATGCAAAATCGAAACGCATGTGACAAGATTTTGCAAATCCGACCCAACCGCTCGTTTGTGTGTTTGTAAAGGCTGAATTGCCCAAGTCGAAAACTACTGAAAAGAACTCATGGATTTACTGGAAAAAAAGTGCTATGAGAAGATGCATGTGTCAGAATTTCTTTTCCTCCTAAGACAACAAATTAGAACAGATTAGGGGACGCATCCCGTAATCACAATTCATAAAACTAACTGCTCATGTTGCAGCCTTGTATTTTGTAAAACGGTTAATGGGGAGGTTAACGCATTAACTGACTGACACACAGCAGACCTTAGCTGGGTTATTTGGTTTTTTTGATGGTGCTCTGCATTGTCTTAGCACACAATTACCTCATATTCTGTTCCTGTAATATGAGGATGTCTGTAGGCATGTTTTTGGGTTCTTCAGCTACCCCACTCTTCCCAGGCCACTCTTAGGGTACATTTTGTACTACTAAAAGGGCAAAGTTTGAACAGATAAAATTTCATAGCCCTGGATATTTTCCAAGAGAAGTATCCTGTTAGAAAAGCAAGGTACCGTAGCTGGATTTGAGAGAGAGAATGCTCCCTAAGCTCTTCTGTCCAAAGTTTTACATCTGCTGTCACGGAGAAGTTTTTGGCTCAGTCGCAGCTAATTCAGATGGAGACGACGCTGCTGAAAGATGTCAGTGAAAGCAGATCCACGCTGAAAAACTCCATGTTTTTTAAACAATGCAGTATCTGTCTGTATCTGACTCTTTGAAATCTTAGTAAAACCAAGCGCAAAGACCTAAGTAGTAGAAATTCCACTTAAAAAACCCTGTCCCATTCAGCGGATCATATGATCTAGCCTCTTGCGTTTGACTCATTAGTTAGCTGTGTAATCCATTTGTTTCTGCTGTGGTTCCACAAATCATGTGCTTGCTGGAGTGGAGAGAGTCATCTGAAAGGATAGAAGAACCATTAAGTAGAAATAAGAGTACGTGTAAAATCTTCACCCCGCATAGCTGGGGGGAACAAGCACCAGCGAAACCTCAGCCATCTCCCTGCTTTCTCGTTAACAGAATAAACATGGTACTGGGCTATTCCCAGGAGGGACAGGCTGCAGCTTCCAAAACCAGGGATAGCTTTCTTCTGTCATGCTCAGCCTTGGCTTTGTATGTTTTTCCTCTGAATTACAACATGGTTTTAATCTAAACAGACAGCAGTTCTGTACGCTGAGCACATCAAATCTATATTGCAGGGATAACAGAACGGAAGAAAGTCCCGTGGCTCGCAAAGTGTGATAGCACCAGGGAGAGGAGGGGGAGCTGAAGGAATTGACCCCCTAAAGCAAAGCGACTAATGGAAAAAGTGGTCAATGAATGGAGTGTATTGTGCTCAACTTGGTGAAAGAGATTCCATAGGGAAAGGTTAGGTTCCAGGAGAAAGAAAATCTCCCCTCAAAGGCCATTCTTCCCTGTGCGCATCCAGGCAGACCCATTACCTATTACGAAGTAGAACTGAGGGTATTTATTGCTTCTAATTTACGTGGTTCTACAAGTGCCTTTTTTGCCTCAACTGGGAGGGCTGTGTCATCAGGAGATTCTGCCTCCTAGGATCTCTGAAGCAACTCCTCCAATTTTATTTCTTCTTTTTTTCTCCCAACTTTTTATACTTGGTGTTGGCAGAAGGTGTATAAGCCTGTTCTACAGTTACTGCAAGACTATCTTGATAGCTCGAGGTGTCTCTCCTCCTTTTGGGGGTACCAGATCACTTTTGAAAAGCAGGTGGGAACGGAGAGGTGCTGGCTTTGGAAGCCTTAGGATGTTTTTCTCTTGTGTGAGCTCACAACTGAGTATAGCCAGGTGATAAACAAATGCTTAAGAGGCTGGTGTGAAGAGGACTGCTTTGGGTTGTTCATATCCCGTTTGGTTTCCAAGCGCGTAGACATGGTTGTCTGCTTAGTAGGAGATCAAAGGTGTTGAACCAGAATTGTCTACAACTGGCACTATAATACAGTGATACACAAGGACTGTGACAATTTTAGGGGTTTTAGAAAGCTCTGTTGAACCTTTTGGAAGAAGACAGATTGCAGAAGTAGTCGTGCAGGAAACGGGCAGAGAAAAGAGCCGTTCTCAGGGTGTGAGTGAGAGTGCAAAGGAAGCAAACTCTATGTAGAAGCTGTAGAAATGGCTTTAAAAAAAAATAAATCAAGCTGAAACATGTTCTCTTTAGTACATGGTCTCATTCTACAGCTGCTCCTTCTCCAGCGAGGCAACAGTTTCAGGGCAGCACTCCCTAAGGACTTGGCATTGCTGTGGCTGTCAAGACCAACAACACTGCGGCGCTGCTCAAACACATGAAGCACAAGTTGAGCGGTGCCAGCGCTTGATGACGTTATGGAGCTTTTACCCAAACAGAAGGATCCTGCACTGGAGTGCTTGATGTTCAGCTCTTTTTACAAACCTACACCTCTAACTCATAGTTTTTTTGAGAAACGTATTTCGCTAGCTCGGTGGCTTTTCAGAGATGTTGCGTGTTCTCAGTCTTATGCTTTGATGTGCTGTATTTTGACAGTTGCTTCGAAAGCTTAAGTGGATTGGGCTCCAGAGGGTTGTACATTCAGGCTACAATTTCAGATGAATGAGGTAGGGCAGTCAAGTATCGTAACAGTATCTGAACGCTTGGAAGCAAAATGGTATTTAGCAGTAGAGCCAACATGATAATTTAAGAGGAGAGTGCTAGAAGCAGAATTATTGGGCACTTGGGACTAAGTCACTTCTTCCTGAACATTTTCTCTCCGAAGCTCCTTGAGTTTTTGTAGAGCGATGGTGATGGTCTAAGCTCGAGACTGAATTTCAGACATTGTTCTCACAATGACTCTCCCTTTGTGGCCACAGGTAAAATATTTCCAATCTAAACCAGGTCAGACGCTTCCCTCCCCTCCTCAGAGAGATGGTGTGGGAATTAGCTTCCGTGTACAAAGTATTTTAACGTGCTGTAGTTCTTTATGGCTCAGAATGGACTTCAACCATAGAGACTTTTCTCTGTGGCTCAGAAAAGACCACACCTACTGCATTACTCTCAGCTTTATTCAAGTCACAGGAAAAAAAAAAAAGCTAACAAATTGGCATGAGCTCACAGGAGACCAACCCAAACAACTCCGGGACTGGCTGGAGGGGTTAAATTAATAATGCGAGATTAAAAGATAAACATACGTAGTTTGGTGAAAGCTGTTCCTCTGGAGTTAATTACGCCGTATTATTTTAAAGATGTAAATGTTGAAGGATTTGCTTAGTGTGCTCTGGAGAGGTAATTGGCAGAGAAAAGAGGAAGCAAAAAGGAACTCCAAGTTGAGTATCAAGAGAGAAGAATTTCCTGCCAGCGGATCTGCTGCTCTGTCAAGCAGACTTGCAGGGAAGTGCTGAAAGTCCCATGGTTTGAAGCATGAAAGTCTCCTAGACGAGGAAGATAAAGATGAAACCCTGTGAGTCTTGTCTGGTTGAATTACTGTAATTTGAGAGACTTGGCTACCATTAGAGATACAGCAGTAATGGCCAGGAGCTCAAATCAGAGACGCGTGCTGTAGAAACGCACGATCAAGCTTTCCCTGGCGGTTCCAGAGCCTGTAGAGCAATCTGGATCTCGAGTGGCTCGGAAGTTGGTGGTGAAGGGCTGCAGCTGCTGGTGGTGTGGATATTTTGCCCTTTTCTGTCCCTCTCACAGCAGAGACCCAAGAGCAGCCTCCTGGCACCTTTTCAGTTCATGAACACAAAAATGCTGTCCCAGGCTTCCAAGGTACTCCCGATCTGTCTTTATAAGAACAACTTTTGGAAAGTCCAGAAACAACAGAGAAAAGTTAAGCAGGAAGACTCCAGGAAAATGAATTTAACTTCCCAGGTAATTATGAACAACTCTTCCCTTTCCTTAATGTTTTAGTTTTGGATTCCAGGTGTTCCTCTGCTGCAGCAAACATCAGAGTTGACCTGAATGGCTGAGGAAGGAGAGCTGTGGTGTCCTGGGGTTCCTTGCAGGCGGATTTATCCTGGTAGTCCTAGCGGGGTGTATTAACCCACGTTTAGTGCTGTGCTATTGCAGTTATTGTGCTGCCAGTGATGAGGCTTAACCGCTTTAGACTTATCACGAACATCTCTGCAAGGCTCAGCACTCAGCTAAGCATTTCTCCTACAAAACAGTATCAGCAAAAATAACGGCAATAATCGGTATTTCTGCCCATTAAATAGCACAGAGACCTAGAATCAAACCGCTCTGATTGCGCAGTTTGTTTACATCAGGCAAATCCTGAGCTCTGCTCTGTGGAGTTAAGGAAGAAATCAACCTTGATCACGGCTTTTAACTTGTCAGGCACTGGATTTGATCGCAGGACTGGATCAAATGTCTCGTGGAAACAAAACAGTGCATTTGAAACCACATGTGAGAAATTATGGCTCTGAAGCCTTAGTCATATAGCCTGGGAAGTACCTAAGTTTTTTGTTTAGCTAGGAGCATTGCTGAAGAAAGTCTGAAGCGAGGACTTATATGCAAAATCCTGTGTTCTTTTTACATTAGTGATTAGAAGCGCACATGAGATCTCGTAAAGAATGCTTCTGCCAGGCTTCATTACCTACGCTGATGAACCCTGCAGGGTTTTCTTCCCAACCTGTAATACGACGATAGTCCAGGAATGGAAGTCTGGTTCCATTCCCTTCCCTTGTCAGTATTTTATTGCCCGTCTACAGCTTTCTGCCACACCAAGCCTCAGCCATCGCAGATCAACTCTGACCGTTGTGGTCCATGTTTTGTGTTCAGCATCTCATTGTGTTTACAGCAGGGCATGAAGCTTTAGGGCATCGTACAGGGAGAGTCTACAAAGGGAGGTAAAATCCAGAGTAATACGGGTGTGGAATTGCAGCTTTTTCATGGCATCTTTTTTTTGGGATGCTTGTGTTTGGGGGTATTAACTTGGAGATAACTAGGTTTTAGAAAGCAATCCCCGTGGAATGAAAACAGTAAAATGGTTAGTGTTGCTGGAAATCCCAAGAATCCCCTGCTCTGCCTGTGCTGGGTATCTCCAGTACGTGAACACCTACAGGCAGCATTTTTATCAGGGTGTGTGCTGCCGAGCGATGAAATAAATATGAAAAAAGGAGTTGAATGCGTTTGCTCTACTCTTTCAGATTAGTTTTTTTTTAAAAAAAAAAGCAAGCTACGTAAAAACTTCCAGAATACTGTTCTTGTAATTTGAGTTAATTAACTGATTAAAAATTTGAAAAGCCATCATATTTTTGCTTTTGTTGGACTCTTGACTTCAGACTCGCTGTGTATGAGGAGTAAGTCTGATGTAGGCTCTTGTGTGTTAGGAGTAAGTCTGATGTAGGCTCCTGTGTGTTAGGAGTAAGTCTGATGTAGGCTCTATGCAAATTAAAGCCAAGGTGACAATTCTATTCCCAGGACCGATTCTGGTTGTCAGAGCAGAGCAGCTGATTTGTCTGGGCTGTTTTAGCTTTCCTTATCCTCTCCCTGCTGCCTGTGCATCAGACCCTGCTCCCTGCATCCCCTCACTAACACCGTTCCGCAGAGAAATGCTGCGATAAGCCGTCCTAACTTGGCCGTCCCATTCATTAGATATATTGTGACTCAATGATAACGTTAATTGAATTGGCTGAATGAGTGCTCCCCGGGCAGGCTGCCAGGCTTTCCGGGGGTTTGTGTAACGGCCGTGCTGCCGGGGAAGCGGCTGAGACACGAATCCCTCTCGCAGAGGCACCGAACTGGTGTCTGTTCTGGGGCTCCCATCATCTTACGGCTCTGAAGTGCTCTCTGTGGAAGTGTGTGGCTGGCTGGAGTTTGATGCTTACAAGCACCGGGGTGCTTGGGGGTTAGTTTGTTTATTTTTTCTTACGGCGGTGACACTCAGAAATGGCACTTCATGGGTGCTATTCCTTGTCCTGGTGGCATGTTCACCAGCAGCACCAGCCACGCTCCTGGCTGGTGTGCCCTGCTCCTCCTCAGAACTTCTGCTGGGGAGCCCTGCAGCGCTTTGGGTACGGGGCTCAGTCTTCCTGCGAGACTCCCACCGCATCAGTAAAATCACGATAAACTCCAGTAGTTACTGGGCTGATATTGTCATCATGAAAGCTAAGAGAGAACTCCTTTTGATCCATGCTAATACGTAGTGTATGTGTGTGTATGTTACAAAAAATCCGAGTTCTTTCATTATTAAATGAAAGGTGACGTCCCTGCCCAAAACAGGGAGGTTGGACTAGATGATCTCTAAGGTCCCTTCCAGCCTAGGCCATTCTATGATTCTATGATTATTAACCATTATTTTTACTCGAGCACAGGTATCTATGAATAGAGACCATTTCAATTATTTACTGCTTCGGTTGGTTAGATGCTCCTTGCCCTTAACTAAAAACCTCTTATGCAGAGGCAACAAGTGTATGTAGGTAGAGAAACAAGGCGGGTTTCCTGAGGTATTCTGTTGTGTTCTGAGCATAGTTGTTTTTTGGTTTGGGGTTTTTTTTTTCCTCCCCCCCCCATGTCAAACTTGGAGGTTCAGCAAGCTGCTTTTAACTACTAACACATGTCTGGGGGTGGGGGAAGAGATGCAAGAAGGAATACTCCAAGGAGTACAGTAGCATTTCTGCATTTAGTAAGTTAGTCATCAGCTGCTTTAGCTGTAACACAAAAAAGTAAAATGAATGAACTGTAAAGGAGTCGCAAATCTGCGAAAGTGAGCGTGCGTGGCTGGTGTAGTGATCGCGCAGCAGATCCCAACTGTAGGTTACTTGGTGTTTTCATTATGAGGTTCTCAAAGAACTTCAGTGCTTTGAAGTAGTGGGATGTTTATTGCCTCTGCGTTAAAAATGAAAACATGAAAAGCCAGACAAAGCTAGATCTTGAATTTCTTGACTCACCACAGCCATTTACTGGTCTCTGTGTGAGATGTTGGATGGAAGGAGTTTTGAAAATTCAGCAAGTAACGACGGAGTGGGAGACGAAACCGTGTGTGAGGTGGTGGTGAAGACCAAGATCTCTTGATTCTTAAGTTGTTCTTTGAACCCCAATATCATCTTCCCTTTTGTCTCCAAAGTCAAGTTCCTCTCTGTCCACCAGCGGCACTTGCCCGCTCTAACCGGACGGGGGCTGTTCTCACTCGAGCGTTTTGAAATTTCCTCATTGAACCTTCGGCTTTTTACTGTACCAACCCTGGCCTGGGGGCCATCTCACCACCTCATTTTCCCACCTCTGTCTTTGAACGCTTCAGAATATTCTTTCTGTCTCCACCCTTCCCAAAATAAGTACTTCCCCCCCTCCCCCACATTTTAGATGGGACAGACATATGTCTATTTACTTGAAGTCCTTAAGGACCATAAAGTTGTGATTTAATTGCAGTCTCCTGAGTGTTTCTTGGGAAGACAGGTAGCTGTAGAAAGAAAAGCAATAATAGTTGTCTTTTAAATCAATTTAATGTACGTGTGTGGTCAGTATCTCCATTAATTTTTTGTTTCATCTTATGTTTGTGTTGCCCATAAAACCTCTATGACTATTGCTGGGAGTGAGCCAGGAGAAACAATGGCTCCAAGGAGTAGAAGGACATCTTCCACATAATTGCAGTCACATTTGAGGTCCACTTGTGCCACAGATCTTGGCTTTCTGCTTCTGTGCATTCCTTCATCATTATCACCTGGGTTTCAGCTCTGTGCAGGGGCTGTGCTGGGCTGAGTCTTCAGTTCAAGTCTCATCTTGAACAGGCTTTTTCCCTTTCTTTTCTTTTTTTTTTCTTTGTGTTTGCTCAGACTAAAAACTTTGCTTACAAATCTTAGCGACTGAGTCCTTTGAGGTACGCCAGTTGTTTCTGGAAGCTAATTATTGTGTGTTAGTAAATGAAGCGGGTAGAAAGAATGTTAAATACATCGGACTTGCAGCAACAAGTCTCCTGTCAAAAGGAAAAATGACTAACCTCTCCCAAACTGATGAGATACCAGCAGTTACAGGCACCAGCTGGTAGGAAGGTGAGGAACAGAGTAAACCAGCAACAGGAATAGAACTGTAAGTATTAGACAATAAGACACTTCATGCAGAAAAAAAGTTTCTGAAAAGCAGAGATAAGACTGTTTCCCATACCACACGTGTGGTTGTGAGCTGCTGTAAGGAAGCTTCTTCTCTTTTATTTTTTTTTCCCCTTCTCGACCTGGTAAATGCTAAAGTGGAACAAGAATTTGAATGCTGACTCAGAGGTATCCTCACGTATCCTGTTCTGGTTGGTTTGATTCCCGCTTTTCCAGCTATAGCAGGATTTCCACAAATGAAGTTTCAGGCTCTCAAATGCATCCACTTGCCCAGAGGGGAGTAATGAAATCCAGAACGTAGCAATTCAAAACATTCCTGATTCCAAACCGATCCCTTGAGTCACTTAGTGCAAGGGACAAAATTTAAGAGTGAGCTCAGTTCAAAACAAACCTGGAGCTCATTATCAATGGGGGCTGATTTAATGTCCCAGCCCTTTTATTTGTCCTTTCTGGGACTCTCTGCGGTGAAAGTTGTTCCGTCTTCCACCGTAGAGAGAAAGTGCCCCAGGCCGGGGGACCGTGCAGCGCAGCCAGCTCGCCTTCCTCTGACAAACTCCAGGACTTGGCCGTCCAAAAAAGCTCAAAGTAGGACTTTGCCACCAGTCAGCGAGCTCCTTGCGCCTGGCCCTGTTTATCCATAAAGTGGATGCAATGAGCTGTGAAGTCCATATTTTGAAATTAAATACGCCCACTCCCCTTTTTTATTTTTGTCCCTGCATCTGTCCCATGCCACGTGCGGTGGGTGCCGTCTTTAAGCAGATCCTGTGCCAAGGTAACAGATGCTCAGACGCTATCGGGTGTCCACAAAGTTCTCTCCTCTCAGAGTCTGGTCTTGTAAGAGCGCAGCTGATAGTGAATCGATCTCAGGTGTCAGGGCTGTACTGCATAATTAATTATAACTTTATATGGCAGGGAGAGAGAGAAAGAGTAATGCTGTCCGTGAGCGTTAATGGTAATAAACGGATCTGTTTACTGCAGATCTGTGTCACAGTTCAAATTTTTTTTTTATCTTTCCATTGGTTTATCGTTTCATCGAGACTTTTCCATTAATTAATCATGCGCTAATTAATCTTTGTTGCTGTTCGTGTGTATCTTTTACATCTGAGTAAATTTGTCTTACCCAGGTGATTAAGAACAAAGGCATTTCTGAACTCCTGTCTGTGCAGAAAGTGACCCCAACTAAATTATATTTTTAATGCTATGGGTATCAGCCACTGCTCTGCGGTACATCTACCTCTGTTATGCAATATTATCGTGCTGTTTGGCTGAGGTTGGCTCTCGAGAAGGCGGCCTCTCTTTGCTAAAACTGCTCCCTTTCTGCACAATGAACATCTTCTAGATAGCGATCATCTCTTAGATCCACGCTGTGCTTTTCTTGAATCGAGGCAACGGCTAAAATACAAACCTGTTTCACTTGCTGCAAAACCGTCGGTGTTTTCTAGTTGTAACCTAAGGATGTCATTTAATCTTGAGACTCTCCAGCTGCACAGTGAAAGCTCAAGTAAGAGTTTTATTTTCAGTAGGGAGGGGAAGCGTATGTATTATTCATGATGCAAAATGTAATGCAGGAAGCAGGTATTTGTGTTTTCATTCAGGTCAGTTATTTGCCTCTCAAAAAACCCGAGCAAGTAATAGGTTGGGTTTTTTTCCCCCTCTGCTGATTACACTTTATCCTCTTTCCTCATACCCTTCTTATCTATTCTTAATTCTCGGTAGAAATGCTTCGTCGAACATGTCAGACGTTTAATATTCTGGTGTTCTCTGCATGGACTCAGGCATTTTAGGCAGTTGCTCTAGAAGACCTATAAATTGATTTACTAAATATAAATAGTCTTATCTTAAACTGTTCTGCTCTGTCAAAAATAAAGGCACAGGAATTGTAAAGGAAAGTTCTTGGTTAAAATTCAAGCGCGACTCAAAAAATTGCTTCTAAGGATATCTGAGTTTTGACTGTTTCTGGTGCAAATGCTGCATAGTCAAATTTTGATCTGATTTAAAACCCTGGCAGGCCTTTGATGTCAGCGAGGTTATGCAAGGCTGGCTTTGCAAGCCTCTCACCATTTCCTCCTACGAATCCAACCCAGACTCTCAGTCTCTTCAAGATGAGCAAATGGTTTACTGGGAAATTCGCTTGGTTTCACCAAGGTTTTCCTGAATCGTGATGCGTAAGGAAGGCAGAAATGAAGATGGGCCATCGAAAGCTGGTCCGATGCAGGAGCCTGGCCGAGGAGCGAGGCGCTGGCTGAATGCCTGATGCACGAGACGTGGGTCTGGCTGCGGGTACTTTTGTTTCCCTCTTTAACAGTGAGGTGAGAGGATTCTCCCAGCTCCGAGAGGAAAGTGCAACCTTACCGTACCCTTATTTTGCCTGAGCAGCAACAATTACCAAACTGCGTTGCATGTTACTGCTGTTGTTTCCTTTAAGGTAAGAGATCTGGAGGCCTCTAAAGCTTTAATAAGCATGTCTGCAGATAATGGGGTGTACTGCCTCGTTCAACTCTTGCCTCTGCTTTTTTTGCAAAGCCTTTCATCTGCCAGAACAGCGTCTGAGTCTCTTTTTGCTCACACCGACGTTGGTAGTTAAGTTGCATAAGTCGGTGGCGTCGCTACGTCCTGGTGTATGCAAGAGGACGAACAGGTCTTTTATTCCTTCTTTACGTGTGAGAGTCGTCTTTTCCCAGCTTGCTGTCCTATTGTTGCAGTGGGCTGCCTTCAGTGTGGCGGTTCAGTGCAAGTAATAGGCTATTTAAACAGGTCCGTGGTGCCATTTAGGCAGAATGTTTAATAGTTCAGTGGAAAATGGACCATCAGTACTTTAGCTACAGGTGGCAGCGACTGTTGAAAAGATGAGCTGGAAGCAGGACCAGCCCATCGCTAGCTTTCTACCAAATCCGAAGCTCTGGGCACGGTGACTTTATATAAAGACCCACAGCACAAGGCACTTTGTTTTCTGTCCGAAAGAGCTTTCAGTCTGAGATGAGCCCTACCAAGCAGCTGTGACAACCGTGGCAAAAGAAATAAGTCAAAAAGGTGGATGGAAATGGCCTAAGGAGAGGAGAAGAGAGGCTGCGTGTCCCGAGAGGTGGAATTACGGCTGCTTGGATTGGCAGAACAACTCATCTAACTGTTGTCAACAGAATTTAATCTTGCTTTTTTTCCCTGATTGTGCCCCTGGCAGGTGTAATATCCATCCCCTTGACTTGCCAGGGCTTGTACTGAGGCAGCGTGGTTGGTACCACAAATCCAACTCCAGCTTGTGCCACAGCCTCTCAGGTTGTGCTGTCAAGAGCACAACAATTTGGGATTTGTTTGCTTTCGTAGCTTCTGGCCTTTCCGGTAGGTCTCCCATGACTCCTCAAGGTTCAAATGGGAGAGCCTGATGCCCCGAGGGGCTGCTGATCACACTAGCCTCATAGTAGGGGCTAACAGTGGTGGAGTGTGTATGTGGTTTTGCTTGTAAAAAGACGTGGAGCATGTTTTTAAGGAGCATATTTCCTTTCTGCCTCCCCTCGGTGCGTGCAGATGTTATTTCAGAGGAAACTGTACAACTGCACTGCTTTGTAGAAATCGTAGACTATGCCGTTGCCTAAAACCCACTTCTCGGTCTCATGCATCTGTGCATGTGTACACTCTTGTAACTCAGAAGAGCTGTTCTTATAGGTTCCACAATGAGATTTATTTTCTGGGACTTACTGGAAACATTATCAGAGAAAACTCATAGCTGGTGACCCAGCTCCGTTGTGTTTTTCTGTCTGTCTTTTATTATACTTGTGGTTTTCAGTAGATTTGCTTCAGCTGTGATTTATTTTAATCTTCTACTCTGGCATTTACCATTTAAGCTCGCATATTTTTTGCATTTTGTTGAGCATTGCTCCTTTTCTCCGAATTGTGGGATTTTTTTTTTGAGGTGACATGCAGGTCTTTGTCTTTCTCCAGAGTACATGACACCGGTTGTCCAGATCGTGGATTCTGAGCTGACTCTGCATCTCCTGCTCGAATCTGAGTTTTCTGTGCCTTTTTCTGTTACCGTTACTATTCTGAACCTGAAAAGGGACTAAGATTGGGTTTTAGTCTTCCAACGATGGAAAGCTGAAGAGAAACAGCACATATCGGTGCTGTAGCTGAACATCCGTGGTGGAATCTGTAAGCTCTGCAGATTGAACACAGGACCCTGGCTTTTCTGGGTTTTTGGCTGAAAGGATGACCCACATGATGCAGAGTGGAAACAGCTCCAGCTTCCAAAGAAGAGCAAAAGGCTGAGCTGGGCTGACAAAAAGTGCTACTCTCCCGGGTAGCTGGAAGTTCTACTCCGAAGGTGACATTTCCACAGAGAGTATTAAGGCAAATCCACAGTCCTGGCTTCTTTAGGGACTTTAGTGAGAAGTATCAGAAAAACTGGTAATTTTAGAGTGTTTAGGAGTTCACTAACTGTAGTAAATAACATTTTGGTGGTGTTCAAAGGCATCTTGAGAAGATCTTTTAAGACTTTATTATGTACACGTTCTGGGACGTGTCTTCAGCAGAAAGACTGTGGGGCAAAGTAGGAGCCAAAGTTTTCTCTGTAGATTTGAGGTGACTCTGTTCTCAGACATGGAGAAAATGTGACTGTTACAGCGCCCAGCCTGTTTTTCTTTTTTTTCTTTTCTTTCTTTTTTTTTTTTTGGTCTTTTTTTTCTGCCATCTGTTGGAGCCTTCCATGTTGTCAGTACCGTGGGCTTTTCCTAGCTCTCAACCTGTGAGCTCAGCGCTGTTGCCTGCAAGACCTGAGGTCCAACACTGCGTGTATTGTCTGGGCAGGAACTTCTCCCTTGATTACCGTGTGATTCACAGTCTTGCTGTGATACCAGCTTATGTCATTTGTGCCCTGCTCCCACGCCCACAGAGCTCACATAAATCCTCTACTTTGCTTCTATTTATTTTGTTCCTTTTGTAGTAAAAGGAGGGGCTGGAAACCTCGGTTGTGGCGAGCGTGGTCAACTCTGACGAGGTTTTCTGGCTTCTCCTCCTCTCTCCCTCCGTCCGTGCAGAGCGCAGCCTTGTCTTTCCTTCTTAAGCCAGGATCCGATTACACTAGATCCCCGCTCTGTTCCTTCTCTTTCTGAACTACCAACACAAACCTAGTGATTAAAACAAGCCTCGTGTGTGTGTGTTCTGAACCTTCCTACAGCCTCCTCCACCGAACTCGTGCAAAAGATGCCGCCCCATCCGCCAGCGCTTTGAAAGCAACCTTGCTGGTGCTGCAGTGGGTGTCGCGGTGGCAGCGTGGCTCGACTGTTTCTCTGATATCAGAGCTTAAAAGTTTCGTTCCCATGCGGCAGGGAAAGGTAGTGTCTCGCAGAAATTAAACATTAAAACCATCTGCTACGGCCTCTTCTCTCGGGGCTTGAGCCTGTGCGCATTGCCCGCTCGTCAGAGGGCTGAGGGGTCCGATAGCGACTTTTTGTAGACTCACAGAATGGTTAAAATTAGAAGGTACCTTGAAGACCATCTCATTCCAACCCCCTGCCATGGGCTGGGACTCCTTTCCCCCCCCAGCCCAGGTTCCTCCAAGCCCCGTCCAACCTGCCCTTGGACACTTCCAGGGATGGGGCATCCACAGCCTCCTTGGGCAGCCTATGCCAGGGCTTCACCACTCTCATGGGGAAGAATTTCTTCCTTGTATCTAATCTAAATCTGCCCTCTTGCAGTTTCAGGCCATTGCCTCTTGTCCTATCACTACAGTCCCCTGTAAAAAGCCCTTCTCCAGCTTCCCTGTAGCCCCTTTCATGTACTAGAAGGCCTCTATTAGGTCAACCTGGAGCCTTCTCTTCTCCACGCTGAATAACCGCAGCTCCCTCAGCCTGTCCTTGTAGCAGAGGTGCCCCAGCCCTCTCATCATCTTCGTGACCCTCCAGCAGATCCACGTCCTTCCTCCTTTTCAGCTGTCCTATGTGAAGAAACCAAGCCAAGCCTTTGGGGAGCAGCAGGAGCAGGCACCCAGCCGGAGATCCGGATTCGGACGTCTGGGGATAGATTTCAGGAGCGGGCTCAAGTACGGAATGACTGGCCTTGTTATTCGCCACAAGTG
Source organism: Apaloderma vittatum (assembly GCF_000703405.1). Classification (NCBI taxonomy): domain Eukaryota; kingdom Metazoa; phylum Chordata; class Aves; order Trogoniformes; family Trogonidae; genus Apaloderma; species Apaloderma vittatum. The sequence continues at coordinate 44,281 of NW_009697646.1, read as the reverse complement.
AATTCCCATTGAAATGTCGTGGGTTCATTATTTCAAATGAAAGTCTCTGTAATCATTTAAACCATTTTATTGTTTGCGAGGCTCTGTCCCTAAGCAGAAGAGGAGAGAAGCTAAGTGTTAGGCAGAAATATGTGACTGGTAAACCACAAAAACTGAAAGAGAGTTTGGCGTGTGAATAACCCTTTCCCTCCCCTTGCCATGACGCTTTGGTTTGGTGCAATCTAATGAATGAAATGCAGCAAGCATTGTTTTGGTAGGAGGCTTTTTCCCTAATTTTCTGGGGGAACTCTAATACTTTATTTTAACCCTCTTCATTTGGCGTTACCAAATGACTCCCAGGCAGGCTTCTGTTGCCTAAACAAACTTCAAGGTGCCCCTGGGAAGGAGAGAAATCCCCAAGAAACTTTCACACCTAGTTACTGCTTTACTGGCTCTGAACCCTGTAGGGTCCGATGGGTGAAGGACTGTAGGAGAACGTGACTTGGATTTCCTTGACCAGTGGGAAGCAGAGGATGCTCCAGTGAGGCTGAGGTAAAATTGCTTTGAGTTGGGAGCGGTATCAAGTGGAATATGGTGCTGTGACACTTGCACTGCTTGTCTGACGGCTTGGCAAAGTGGTGGGTTAAAAGCAAAGCCTTTGAAATGAAGTATCGGGAAAGAGAGGCTGGCGTTCCCTGTGCCGGGCAGAGCGAATTTGACATCTCTTCTCCTAAACGTTTGCTGTGACGGGGAAACCAGTAACGGTGCGAAGCTGCACATCGTCAGAGTTAACAGTTTCATAAATAGCTCTGATTTTGTCATAACTTCACATCAACTTGATCTCCCTCTGGTATGGAATGCAAAATGATTTTTAAAATACTCTTATTATTTTTGAGCTCTATAAATGTAGAAAGGACAGCCAGGGCTGCCTCCTTGCCATTCTCTCAGCCCTGTTTTCCAGTGGTGTGAGCCACAGCCAGTACCTTGGGGCTTCTGTTGATAGGTTTGGATTTGTTTTTTTCAAAACAGATAGCTATCCAGACTTTATACGTGGCAGGATAAGCTGGTTGCAATGACAGGCTGTAAAGCAAATTAATAAAAAGAAAAAGTTATTTCAGGCTAGTTTATGTGGTGTGATTTATGGGCGTTCCAAAATCACTCTGCTTCCAGAGTGCAGGGTCAAACAGATGATGCTGAATAATAAAAAGAACGAGGAATGTTTGTTGGTTTGTTTTGGGTGTTTTTTTTTAAAAAAAAAGGACTGTGCGGCAGCAATTGGATTTTAGTTGGTCAGGAGCATGTATGAATGTTGAAAAGAGATTAAAGAGGCATTAGGGTGAGCCAAGATGTTATGCTTTTTTAAAAGAGCAGGGAGGGGAAATTCATCCATTTCCCAGCCTGGCTGCGAGCCTGCCAACCCTTAGTCATGGCCTTGTGGAAAGGGAGGGGAGAAGCTAAACTGACCATTTACTTACCTTTTATTTTTGGAAGGAAGGAGCTGGTTTGGAATTAATAAAAAAAAAAATTGGTCTTTTTTTAAATGGCAGAATAAGCCGTTTTTCTCGCACTGAGGAAGGACGGGCTCTGCCTGTCGCTGAGTTGGATGCGATTCAGATTTGCTCTGCCAGAGCCCCCCAAGGGGACGGAGTGGCAGGTCCCGACGGGAGCGATGTCATTAACCTTGGATGAAATCTCTCAGAACCAGGCAGGAAAGCTGCAAGGAAAGAAAGAACGAACTTTGATTTAAAGAAGACAGCTTAAATTGCGACGAGAGTGATTGTAGAGAATAAGGGCAACTTGGGTTGGGTTTGGTTCCACGCGAGAGGTGATGGTGGGGCTCAGTCCTGTGAAGAACTGTTGATACAGTCCTGTGAGGCAGCAGTGGGGAAAAGCCTTTTCCTCTGCTAAGAACTTAAATGGATCACATGCTGGGGCTGGAAGCCGTGCGGGTTCATTACTCATTGCAGAGTTATGGTGAACTGTCCTCTCCGGAGCCTCGGCTCTGCCAGCGCCCGCGGGACCTGTTCTCCTGGGGAACACGCTCTGGGGTTGGAAACCAGAATAAATAGGAAACAGACTAAGTCTTCAGTCGGAGAGAAGCTGTGCTGAAGAAGTGAATTTTAAATGTGAAGAATACATTGGGAAAAAGAGTACTGCAAAGGCAAATATTTAATCAAAATGCTCATATTCAGTCCTTAGGTGTGGAAAAAGGGATGCGGAGTAAAATTTCCCAAAAACTGAAAACAAAAGACCCAACTGGGAGTTTAATCTGAGAAGTGTAATTCCTCTTTTCTGTGCCTGGAACAACATTCTTCTGTCATCTACCTTGTGACAGACCAAGCCTCGCGCTCGTCTCCTGCTGCAGAACTTAGACTTGAAATTTCAAACCAAGTGAAGCTTTGTACAAAGCGCAGAGTGACGATGGCTGGTGAAGCTGTGTGTCTTTTAGTCTGACCACAACAGATTGCTGGGATTTTTTATTATTAGTCTTCTTATTTTACTTCCTTTTCCCCTCCCCTCTAGTCAGACGCTGGCAATAAAGAGAATTTCCGATGTGTGTAACTGCTGGTCTTATTTGCCTGCTCCCACTGGCGTGCCCAGGCTTGTCTTTCATCTCCGTTCAGTCTTTTAAAGACCCAGGAGAGCACCGATAGATTTTAGCCTTATCTCAGAATTTGCTGTAAACCAGCTTCTTCGCTGAGTAATTGCTTTTGAAAATGTTTTCTGTCGCTATGAAAAAAAAGATGGCATTTTCACGAGGACGCGGACGTTGCCACAAACGTAGAGGTGACGCTGAGGCCGCGTGCTTTCGTGGTGGAGCTGGGCAGAAACGTTTGTGGGCTCCTCCTTTGCTCTGCCTCGCGGTCTGCGTAGGTTGAGAAATTAAAGTTTTAATTGTGAGTACTAGAAATCTGTAATTGCAGCAACACCTGCCTTGCCAGGGACAATAAGCTGCTTGCTTTTCAGTTTTTTGGGTTTTTTTTTTAGGGGGCTGGTTAGCTCAGTGGGTTGAGTGCAGTGCTGACAACCATGACAACAGCAAGGTCGTGGGTTCGATTCCCACTCGGTCCCCATGTGTTGCTTGGTCTATTCGAGAGGTGGCATCCCTGCCCATGGCTGGGAGATTGGATTAAATGATCTCTAAGGTCCCTTCCAACCTAGGCCATGCTACGATTATTCATTTAAAGTATAGACATTAATACTTGTATTGGAAAAGCTGCAAACTTTGCAACGTCTGTCTCTGCTGCGAGTTGTCTGGTTTGTGGTGGTTGTTTTCCCCAGAGAAAACAGAATTCTCAGGTAGCCTTGGTTTTTGGGACTGGTGTAGAGCATTCTGTTTTCTAGAAAGCAGCAAACTAATGCTCGGCCTTTCCCCTTGGTCAATCGTGACTTTAGCGTTCACAGCGACGGGGTCTTGCCCGTGTCGAAGCCTGAGAGCTTTTGTCGGCCGCTTCCTTCCTTCCTCGGCCGCTCAGCGCGTTCTCGAAGCATCTCTGAGGCATCGTAAGTGGGAAGCGGTGTTGTTAACTGTTTAACAGATGAGAAAACTCGGGGAAATGCCTTAGTCACATGATTTAGTGGCAGGCTGGAATAAATTCTGTGTTTCTGCTGCCGGCTCCCATGAGCTATGTACTAAACCTACTGTTGCCTTTACAGCCTCCTAAGTCTTTTCCCACTATAACCTCTGTTGCAGCACAGCCTCATGGTTTATGACGCTGCCTCAAAATAGTTTTCCTTTTCTTTGGAGAATAGAGAAGTTTTTCTTCAACATACCTACCCTCCCCCGCATTTTTATTTTTAATCATCCCCTGCTGAAAAACTCCACATCAATCTGATCTCAGCTTGTCCTTCCAGCAGGAGAGAGGGGTTTGCAGAGGCCCCATCCAGAGCCGGGAATGTCAGCACCTCTCTGGGTTATTTAAGATACATCCACAATGCAATAAATCCTACGTTGTCATTCTAATGGTACAATAACTTGGAAATGAAAGAAGTCAGCTGGGGGAATGTGTGCACGCTGGAAAAATCATCCAGAATACTGTGCTGGAACAAGGCTTTGGATATTGTTGTGGAAAAAAAAAATCTTGGAAGCCGTTAGTCTGGTGCACAGAAGCAATGAAGCAAAACAGTGACGCTTGTTTAACCAAGGGAGAGAATATGAGAGGTGGCACTTAATGCGCCCGTTCCTTCTAGACTCTCTTTCTTTCTTTTTTTTTCTTGTAGCGGTGCAGGTCTTGCTGGCGCTATCCCTTAGGGGAAGGGGAGTATAAAGCCAGAGGGTAACCAAAAGAATGCCAAAGAAGACCCTGGCATTGAGATTATTTTTTCTTTTTGTTGTCCCTCCGAACCGAAGACACTGAATAAACTCTATCCCTGTGGAAATGCCTTGATCAGCTCCCGGGCAGTACGTTGCATCTAGCTGCTCATTGGAGATATATTTCCCCTGGAGACTGCACCAGGTGCTCTGTGTTCCCCAGTAACCGATAACCCCTTCTCTTCTCCCACCCTTTTCCCTGCAACGTGCCTGACTTCCAGAGCACTGGGTTTCCTGCTCCGTCACAGGACTGGAGAACCAGGGCTTTGACGCCAATGTCTCCAAAAAAAGAGGTAGCGATGCCAATCCTTATTTTCTACAGGTGTAGCTGGAGAAAGGGGTTATGTAGGTGTTGTTTAAAAATTAAAAGGAGGAAGGACTGAGCTGATTCAAATATCTGAATCTCTTCCTGCAAAGAGTGGTTGAGGTCTATTCATTACATCCCAGAAGCAAAGGTAGGAATAATTCTTAGTTTGGTTTTTTTCAGTCTGTTAAACGAGTTCCAGAGAGAACTTTTCCTTCCTACGGGAGAAATGTGGAGTTGGAAACAGTTCCTAAAGGTCCTGGTTAGACCTGAACCTCGGGACTTTAAGCATGTTTGAAAAAAGAGTGGTGGTGATGATGTCTGCAGGGAAGCCTAAATCTGACCCAAATTTTGAGAAACATGCTGGGTGTGCCCACGTGCTCCTTCCCAGCCGTTCATGATAGCTTGAAATCCAGTCCCTGTGTTTCTGGTGGTGTACAGGTGTAGGTGAAAAAAAACCCAAACATTTTCCTTCTCAGTGCTTGGTGGGGAGAAGAGAAATGCTAATAGATCAAAAGTGCACTTCCTTTCATTATAAAATACAGAAAGCAAAACTGGGAGTAGCACCCAGCGCAATAAATGCGCTTTTTTTTTAATGGAGAAGATGTTTGGTTCAGGAATCAAAAGTACAATATAGCCTCTTTGAAATAGATGACCCCTGCTTGCCCTGTAAAATTTCCTGCATTCTGCTTTTCATTAGCTGTTTGCTTATGAGATTTATATAGTGCCTAGATTTAAAAAAAAAAAAAATTACAAAATATGAACCAGGGTATGATTTAGACCTAACACAGACCTGAGGGATGATGTGATCAGGCTTACGAGAGCTGGACTTTTTGTGGTTTGACGCAACACGGTTCTTACTCAAGTCGATGCATGAGATCATTTAGCTGAAATCAGTGATGGCACGACAGCTTCGGTAATTAAGGCTGAAATATTCCATCACAGGTACTTAGGAGTTTTATTTTTCCATCTGGGAATGCCTTTGATATTCAGGGAGATATCTGATAGGGAAGAAACTTGCTGATAATTTGGAGGGAGCCTCTTCATCCTGAGCAGATATTTGATGATTTAATGAAAACTTCGACTCGGAGACTAAATGCTTTTGGTTCCGTGCTGTATCCTGGAAGTTCCCCCAGCTCAAAAAGATTAAGAGATTACAATTTTTTCTTTTTGCCCAGAACGTTAGCTCTGGTGGGAGATTAATGGAAGATTACTGGAGCTGTTTAAGAGGATTCAGAATTGTAAGAACTGAATATTCAGAAGCTGAACCACATTTGAGGTGGTTTTCATCAGAATGGCCCTGTGTGTATGGGGCGGGTAAAGGATAAGGTAGAAAAAGGTTTGGTTTTTTTTTAAAAAGTCTTTTTTACATTTGCCTAGACATCATCTTGGTGGAGAGGCAACATGCCCAAATAGAATTTACGTGTAGACAGAAAGAAATCTTAAAGAAAAAAGTTACATGGCAACGTGTGTTCCCATGTCCTGACATTTGCACTGCGCTGGGGAACAAAAGCTGCGCGTGTGTGAGCAGAGAATTTCCTACTTTTCTTTCCTTGATTGCAGAGGTTGTTTGGGGGGGTTTCTTTTTTTTTTTAATTTTTTTTGTAGTGTAACAGTAATGTTTGTACTTCCACAGCTTCCCCAGAATTGCAACATACTTTAAGATGACCTATTAGCCGACACATCTGTGTGAGTCACGTCAAGGATACTCAAGAGATGGCATTTTCCCCAAGTACCCTCTGAGAGCATCCATCAGGGCCAGTAAAAAAACCCCCCAGCCACTTCCCACAGCAAGTTAGGCCAGGGAATGAAAAAAAAAAAAAATTAAAGTCTGTGTGTCACGAGTGACTTAAAGCGGTGGAAAGGATGTTAAACTGTGTCACGATGTGAAGTTTTCAACTTTCAGAAAGCAAGTGATGTGAGCTGGAACAGTTGCGCCTCTGGGAAGGCGGTATGCAAAGTCGCCACATGAGGAAATAAATTAATCGCTCGGCGTTGGTAAAAAGCAGCCTGTGAGTTATGTTGGGTTCTGGAGAGGCTGGCAGGGCCAGGCTCAGCCTCACGCGTGAGAGCTCCCATTTGGGAATCCTCGGTCTGCTACACGAGGGCTTAGGCTTGCATTTGAAAATGATGGTGCAAGAAAGAGCTTCAGGTTGTGTCCTCGGGAGCGAAACGCTGTAGGAACATCTCTCTACCTGAAGAGAGTGTGAAGCGAGTGCTTCCTCCTCAGCTTTTCGGGCCAACACTGAGACCCTCGGAGCGTCTTCGGGGCGCTTTGGTGGTGGTGATGGACACACGTGGCAGCCGAACCTCCTCCCTCGTCAGGAGATGCTCTGGCTGGCCCAGCACAGGTGCTGTCACAGTGGACACAGGCTCTTCCATGCCTCCCACCTCTATGGGACCATTTTTGTGGGGAAGGAGAGAGGAGGGACCTGGAGCGGGGCAGGGCTTTAATGAGCTGTGGCACTGAGAAGTGCTTTGGACTCACCAAACGCACTAGTCCAGCCCTGACTTCTCAGCTTTCCCCAGGTCGGATCCCGTTAAGAACAGCGAAACATTTTGCATGTCTGCAGGATATTAGTTTTGCTTTCTTAATTGGTAGGACAGCGTTGCTGTGTGTGGGCAGCCACTGGCTTTTATCTTCCTTTCTCCCCAGCAGTGGCTGTGTTTTGTTTCTCCAGAAAGTGCTGCCTATGAGCTCCCTTATATAATGTGTAAGAGCGGTCTTTTAGATGCTTTGGGATAAAAGGCATCCGTAACACCGCTTCAGAGTTAATGATATCATGCCAGCTCCATCAGAGACTTTATGAGTCTTGGCTTCTTAGACTCTCATAAAATAGGTAATTTATCAGATGTGCTAAATGAGAGAAATCACCCTCCAGCTGAAGTGGGGAGCGTGCGCGCTTTGATTGCGTCGGTAGAGGAAGAGCACGTTTATTAGCCGAGCTGTCATACTGTAACTAGATCAGTGCTGCGTTTTATTTTGCAGTGAGACTGTCTAAATATTGAAAAAGCGTTCGCTTGATTACGATCTCGAAAGCACTCGAGCATCGGCTGACCTTTTTGCATGTAGTGTGTTTTCCTTTTTTAAACATGGCACCGCACATCGAATTCCTTGACGCTGTACTTAGGTCTAACTCGTCATCAGCACCAGCGGCTCCATGGATTTGGGATTGGAGCTGCTTCCCGTTCATCCGTCTTTAAGTGTGACCCAACAAAGCTCACGGCTGAGAACAGCAAATCCTGTTAGTAAAGAGATGCTCACTGTCCAAAGAAGGATGTTTTAAAAACAAACATCACTTCCCCCTCTGCCCCAATCCCAACAAAAACGAACAAAAAACAACCTGAGGAGTTAAGAGAAGAAATGTCTTTATTTCTGGTGGTTAAGTCTCAAGGCAGAGAGGTGAACTTGCCCCATGGTCCCCAGCGGAGTCAGGGTGAGAACCCAAGCTCCTGCAAAACCATTTCTCCCTGCCTTGTTGTACTAAGCAACTTGCTAATTTGAGAGTAATATTGTTCCAGTTCTCAGGCTATCTAGGCTGATGTAATATTTTGGCTGCAGTCATATGGATCATAATAAATTTTCTGGAGCCGGTTCCAGTTCTCTGTTTCTTTTCTTATAAACAACTTCTTGCACTTGGCAAATTCAATTTGTCGCAGAATGCCAAAACTGTGGGTAAGTTTTCTACTGACTTCTAAAAGTATCTCTTTTACTATTTTCTCTAAGAGCAGAAGAGATAAATTTCAGGGATCCTACTTAATTTATGACTTTTAGGTTTTCAACAGTTTCTATTATTTCTGCAAGACGTGGTGACGGTGTAAGGAGGATGATCTTGTGGTAGCTTAAGCCAAACTAAATTGGGATTGCTGCAGTCTCACCCTCCCCCTTTTGCCCCCGTACATGTTCCTGTTGCCCCTTTTATACCCGTGTTTGCATTTCTGTGTTTGTACAGTGCAAAGGGGTTGATGTGACCAAAGCTAAGCCTACTGAGAGAAGGGATAACAAAAAAAAAAAAGACATCCCTCTGTTTCCTGCAGCGTCTTGTGATACAAGCACCCACATTCCGATTCTGGCCAAAGCAGAAGCCAGGAATGCAAAGTTTGGGGTCAAATCGAAGAGACAGGAGCAGGGCTGCTCTAATATTGGAGGTAGTTTGGTGGAAGTTTAAAACAATGTAGGTGGAATTGAGGCTTCAGCTCATTTTTAGCGCCCTAGGTCTCTTGGAGGTACAGCCTCTTGTCTGAGTCAGCCTGCACGGAACGGGTAGCAGAGACGTACTGGCCTGGAGCACGTTCTAACAAGGACCTTTCATCAGGTCAGCTCTTCAGAGAGGGTGAGAGGGGATGATTCCATCCCCAGACAAAGAGAACAGGTCAGACAAGCGCCACTCACCCGTGGGGTAGGCTGATGTGAGAGCTGTGGTTGCAAGGATCTCTCGCTGTTTGTGCGTCAGAGCTGGCTGGGAGAGCAGCCGAGGGACAAAAAAACTTCTTTTTTCCAGATGCAAGTGTCCAGGCACCTCATCTAAGACGTCGCACAGAGGGTCATGCTGCAAACGCAAACACAGGGGAAACATTGCTCTTTTCTTTGACAGTTTTGGGCAAGTAATAAACAACTCTCTTGCATCTGGGAAGTGAGAATAGTGGAGGCTGCAGTAGTTTCAGGATTCTGATGTGCTTCCTGCTCTCAAAAGCTGCGGGTTTTGCCACCTGTCAGCGACACAATGGATTTTTCAACACTGTAATATAGCTCTAGCTGCTGCGTATTGCCAAAACTGAGAGGTTTAGGCTTGACTCCCACTGAAGTTTTCTCTGTGCCTACGGAATTTTTTGCTGTCTTCTTTTCTTGGTGTAACTGCAGCTGCCAGATTTGATCCAAACATCTGCTTTTTGCTGCTGGCTTTGCCTAGTTTTATACTCTAGCAACATCAGCAAGTACTGAGAAAGCCTTTCCATCCAGTCCTTGGCTAGCTAAGTGCTATCTATGACCTGCTGGCTTAGTGGTAAAAATGAGATTACAGGGTGAAACTTGGAGAGGGAGTGGAAGAAATCTCTCTCCTACGCTCTAGAAGAGAGTTTGGTGGACACTGTAGTGACATTTCTCAAGATGAGATGAAGGAGATGGATTGCTTCTACCTGAGACACCCAGCAAAATACAAATAAAGTAATAGCGTAGCCAGAGATCAGGATTCCTGCTGGAATTCCTACTGCTTGACACAGCACAGAGATTTCCACATTAGTTGCTGTCAGCATAGAGACCCCTGGATGTTATTAGGTCAAAGAAAGGTGCTAATCCATCACAGAAAATAGCTCAGCACTTGATATATATTCATTTATCTTTGCTCTGCACAAATGCTTTGTTCCTTCTCTTTCTTTGAATGAGGCCAGCCTAATGTATTGGCGTCTCAATCATCATTTGGCTCCTACTGAGATGAAGAAGCTGTGGTCAGGCCTGCAGGGCCATAACAGTAAATTGGTGATTTATTAGTAAGAGTAGGGCAGGAAAGTGAAGAGGGTCTTGAAGAAAATAGGTAGTTGGAGGAGACTGGAGAGTTGTGAAAGGGCAAAGGCACAGCACTGAAAAATTGATTCCTTGATCTTTGTGTCTTATTAGGGTGATCTTGAAATGAGCTTGCAAAGGTACATAGTATTTCCAAGAGAAGAAAGCAGAAGTGGCTCTTATTTCCTAGACTGTTTCCCAGCACTCTCCTATTCTTTCTCTAATTCCTTCATCATGGAATGTTTGGGATTTTTGTCTGTTCCTTTCCCACCATCCTTCTTCCACTTATCTATTTCCAGCCTTGCTGAGCCTCCTGTGTGCTCCTTTCCCTTCCCTGTTAGTGTTGTGTTTCTTTTTGGAAAAAAAAGACAGGCCAGAACTAAAAATCCCGCTCCAAATAAGTCTGTAGTGTGGAGCACCTGAGTTTCAGATCTGAGTGACGTGGCCAATCTCCTATTCCAATCGTTACTCCTATCTGCACTTTGAAAATCCCTCAATGGAGCTGCAGCACAGGCTGGTTTTACCCTGTGCCAGCTTGTCCCGTTTTAACAGAACAGCCGCTCGCTCAAACTGTTGCTTATTGAGGTGCTGAAGAGGAGGGCAACAGAGCTGGGGAAGGGCCTGGAGAATAAATCTTATGAAGAACGATGGAAGCAGCTGGGGCTGTTGAGTGTGAAGAAGAGGAGGCTGAGGGGAGCCCTCCTCACTCTCTGCAACTGCCTGACAGGACGGTGTGGAGAGGTTGGGGCTGGTCTCTTCTCATGGGTGACTGGCGATAGAACGAGAGGGAATGGCTTCAAACTGCAGCAGGGCAGGGTGAGACTGGACAGTAGGAAAAAAATGTTCCCAGCAAGAGCAGTCAGAGATTGGCACAGGCTGCCCAGGGAGGTGGTTGAGTCCCCATCCCTGGAGGTGTTTAAAGGCCGTTCAGATGTGGTGCTGGGGGAGATGGGTTAGGGGTGAGCTCTGTAGAGTAGGGTCAGTGGTTGGACTCGATGATCCCAAGGGTCTTTTCCATGATTCAGTGATTTAGTGAAAGGAACGGAGCGTCATTTGAGGAAAAAAGTGTTTGAGGTAGTAAAGCCTCCCCAAATCTGCATCTGCCATGGTTCTAGCTTTTGCTTTCCTCCATGACGAATTTAAAAAGCCTTCTAATACGTTTTTTTTCTTGGCAATAGTCAAAGCTGATAATGTTACTAGGATATAGTGGCTGCATACAAGCAGCTGGATCCCAAAAGTTATTACTTATGTGGTGTGGGATTACTTCTGTGGTAGAGACCTTTGCTTCTTGAGTACTTCTGTGCTGTGCGTCTCTGCTGCACGTTGCCGTCAGAGAGAAAATCGCACGGTAGAGCAACAGAGTCTAGGTTCAGCGGGGAGCCAGCAAAGTAAAATAGGCTAATTTTATCATATAGCTTAATGACTACGTACGTTTTATAGTTTGAGGTAATGCTATGATAATTTATTTTTTTAAAAAATGGTCAGCTACGTTATTTGTATGTCGATAAGTGGATCTTCCCCTAAGAGCCAGTTTTCTGTTTATTTTCCTAAGAATTCAAGGAAGGTTCCCTGTAATCTTCATCTTCACCACGGGTGTGTGAGATGCTGCTGCTGGAGTATCTTCACAGTTAGGAGCAGGCACATTCGTTGTCGGAAAGGGGTGCAAACCAAAAAGGGAGAGAGGAATTCAAGGTGATGAGAGCTGCCGTCTTGTCTGTTTGCAGTCGCTTTGTGTCCGTCCTTGGGTCGTCTTCTCTAGTAAGCGGGTTGTCATGGTCCTGCTATTTGAATAGACCCTGGCAGTAACCGAGGCCAAGCTGTTTTAGCACAGCATCATCCCAGATTACTTTAAAGGTAGTTGGCTTCCTGATGTATTTAGAAGAACAGGCCACGTAGTCATGGATAAGAAAGTTGTGATCCCAGAGTTTGTTTCCTATATCTTGGGTCCCACAGAATTTGCCGGCAGTGATGGGGATGGGGCTGAGCTGCTCTTCTGGCAGAAGTGCAAGGAACGCCACCTTATTTTGTAGTTAGCAGCGAGCTTCCAAAGTATCTAAAGAAAATTGGTTCTCTCTTGGGTAGAAATTGGAGGCGTAAAGTCATGACGTTATTTTTGCTTATTGTCTGTGAGAACAACCGCTGTTACTTCTGCCATAAGGCAATTTTCCAGTTTTCTCCTCCTGAAGGAGGTCACCTCAACGAACAATTATCTTCCAAGCATCAGGACACTAATAATTGGGTGTTGTGACGTGGTGTAATTGGAAACTCATGCGCAAGAGAGGTTTAAGAAGGTAGCGCGCCGACAAATTCAGTCAATTTAAATCCATGACAGACGTGGTGCGTGGGCATAATAAAGATATCAGAATGTGTTTTACCTGTTGAAAAAAAACAAAAATACAAAATTGAGACACTTAATTTTCATCCTCTGTGCAGATGGGATGTTAAAAAGGGGAAACATTGTGGCAGTGTTTCCAGATTTTTCAGAGAACCAGCCCATTGCTGGTTTTATGCTTGTGCAAAAAGAGGCTGCTCTAGAATAAAAATACAGGCAATCTGTCTGGGGCTTGGTTTTGTTTGTTTTTTTTTCTTCTGAGCTATTTAGAGTTATAAAACAATGCTGGGGATCTATTAATCTGAGAGGTTTCCTGACCAAGTATTTAGATCTTAATGTAAATGTCTATAAATAATACAGCAGCAAGAGCATTCTTTTGAAAACAAAATTCAAAGAGGTACTGTTGGAAAAGTGAAGACTTGCTGAGGGCAGTTATATTTAGGGCTCTAATGGAAGTGTACAAGTTATGCTTTTTATACAAACTATAAATGGCTACAACCAAGAGGCTTAGACTTTGAAATGCATTTGGCACTTAGGAGATGAGAGAGACAGACCAGAGTGTTGTAGTGGCCTTGGGTTTTGTTTTTGTCTTTTTTTTGGGGTAGTTTTACGAATATTGCCAAATTCTTACAGTGTTTTTACCCCTGAAGGCTATATTCAAAAATAGATCTTGTGTGGAGCCTTGAAAGGCAGAATCCTGGGAAGGGTACGTACATGAGGAGGAGGAGGGGACAGAGGGGAAAAGAAAGAATATAGATGCAGAAATAGAAAGTAAAATAGGTGCCAGAAGCCAGAGCAAGTGGTCATGATAGAAAGCATGGGTGTGGATGGTAGGAGCTGGTCCCTCAGTGCCACATGTGATGAAAAATTGGCCAAGGTGTTGCAAAGACCTCTAGGGCTAAATTTAGCGGTTGGTGACTAAGTGGAATTCCTCGGCTCCACTTCTGGGTCTCTAAACAATTGCTCATTGTTGACCCCATCTCCAGGATGCTTTGATATGAGGAAGCAGCCAGTTGCAAAACGCTTCCCTTAGTAAGGGACTGATCTGTTGTATTGTGGAGGGAAAAAAACCCTGCAAAACATTTCCAAGTGTTTGTTTGAGGAAATAAAAATGAAAAGAGGAACAGCTTTTGTTCTGAGATAGAATTGTTGCTGGGTCTTTAATGCCATCAAAATACTCCTAGACAGTGAACCCTGCCCAGTGGGACATGTCAAGCACAACCATCGGTATCTGTATGCTGGAGGTTTATCCCAAAGATACTCGTCCCAAAAACTTGCACTCACCAAAGGTAATGTTGGACTCTGGGCAATTTTGGGGGGTAAAAGTGGCAAATATGATGGTGATTCATGAACTACTCCTGCACATAAACGCTGGTGGGGGCAATTTACTGCAGGTATGCTGACAACAGTAGTGGCGATTGAATTCTGAGTATCAAATCTACAATATAATGATGTTTTCTTTGTGGCCTACCCAGGGTACACCTGCCTGAAGCTGTGTCTTGCCTGGCCAGCGACTCAAAACCTGAATTATTTTGGTCTGCAGGCACGATGCGCATTGTGTTCGTCTTAGGGTGACTTCAGACCTTGATTTTCTTAGCATGACTCCAAACCTTGCCTCCTTGAGGTCAGGCTTTATGGGCTCAGGACTGTGTTGTGTTTCACTGAGATAAAATTTCAGTTTTGTACTGAGCGGCAGATGTGTAGCTCACCGTGACGCCATCAGAGCTGTGCAGCTGTGCATCAGAGAGTGGGCGCTGCTGACAGCTAGCGGAGAAAATCCTCATCTAAAGAAGAGCGGGCTTTTAGGAGTGGTAATTTGGTTACTGTTGAGCTCCTATTTCCTCATGGCTTTTTAAAAAAAAATACGTGGAGAATAAGCAGCCCTTATGACACTCTGATATTTGAAGTCATCGACTGGTGTAATTGGAGTCTTGACGTTTATTATTAAGTGACCACCACTTCTAAAATTTTGTTTTAATGGCCCAATTTTCTACAGTCAGGAGAGTTTAACGAGGGGAGATTTTACCAGGCTAAGGGCTCACCTTTATCAAGAAGTTGATGGGTTGTGTAGAGTCGACTCTTTCTAAAGGTTGCTCCGGAATAGCCGAGAAGGGGTTGCATGGAATTATTCTGGAGCCCTGCCCTGGTCAGACTCTTCATCTAGACATTCCCTGAGAAAAGGAACTGGGAGTGACCGGGGATAGAAATTTACTCTCCTCTTTGTGTTTGGCAAGCCTACAGATCATGGGATGTATAAATAGAAGAATTGAACGCAAGGAAAGAGAGGTCATTATGGCACGTACAAAGAGCTTAGTCAGACCACATCTGGAGAGCTGGGCATGATTCAAAGACCATATTTCAGGAAGGACAGTGAACAATAAGGAATGGATTAGAAGAGGGTGTTGTAGGGGTATGAGGGCTCTAACTGGTGCCTGCACTTGCTGCGGTCCCTCCAACTGAAGCTCTTTTTGCTGGAAAAGCACCTAAATGGGAGTCTTCTAAAGAAGTCCAAAAGAATGGAGAATCCTCTAAGATTTAAAATCCCTCCAATAATGCTACTAAAGGACTTGGTGTTTCTGGAGTTACTATTGTTTACCTGTCATATCTCTTTTTTTTTTTTTCTTAAATAGGGCTTGGGTTTTAGCTTTCATGTATACTTTCTGATATATATATATATATATATTGCTGCTTCTTCTTGATTTCTTATGGTATTTTTGCTATGTTTGTCAGAATAACTATCCCAATATTGTATCCACATCAGAATCTCTATTAGGCTTAATTCCATTTTGCCTTTCTTAACCGCCTCAGTTGGGTAAAGCTTCTTCTCTTGTATCCTAAGCTCCGCTGAGGCGGAACTGTACGTTGTCACAATATTGTGTCCTTTCATCTCAGAGAGCTTTGGGATTGTTGAGGGTAAAAAGGGCAATTTAAATGAAAAAAAACAAATGTACTACTGACACATGCGGAAAACAGGGACGCTGTCGAGATGTGGAGTAGCATGAATGAGTAAGATGAGAATGGGAAATGAAGCAAGAGTGCTGCTTGTGTCATACCATCCTTAACAGGAACGCCACAGTATCCTCGTTTTTCAGTAAGTGAACTGGGGACGCTGAGTAAACTGGTCAGGGTTTACACAACTAATTAATGCTGAGACTCCTGCCTGTTGGACTCACTCATTTTCTGGCACAGGATTCTGGTTTTGTATTTCTTTCACAGTGTTCCTTATCTATTTATACTGTGCCTCATAAAACTTTCTCTCTGTTTGTTTTTCCTTGGTATTTATAGCCCAGTATGGGGTTTTCTCTTTTAATGTGCCTTACTGGATCCTGAAAAGAAGGGTCCTGGAAACACAGGTGGTTTTCTCTTTCAATAGGGATATCTCAACAGGTAGCAGAGTTCTACAAATGTAGGCTAAATCCTCACAGTCCTGCCGTTTATTTCAAACTTCTGGACCCAGAGCAACAGCTCCGTGCTGACCAGTTTCATACCGGCGAGGTCTAGTGGCATGGGGATCCTGAACTGGGAGAGCTGGGCTGTGCAAAGAACTGGTTCTGGTGCATGAGCTTGGCAGTCGCTTCCCCTCTTTTTTTCTCTTTTTCTCCATCTTCTCTTTTTCTCTATCTAGGAAATGGAAATGAAGACAATCACTATCTTCAATACTTTTTATCTTGCAAAGTACGCTGCTGCTGCACATCAAATTTGCTGTGGGTTTTGGCAATCACTAAAATACAAAGTGAGGGTATGTTCCCTCCTGCTTTTGTTAGATTGAGCACTTGGGGCCAAGCCAGGTTAGTGGTTGGCCAGAAGACCACAGGGATATGGAAGCAGGATTAATGACTCAGTAAATACTGACTTGGTACAAAACCAAGGCCTTTCTCCTACGTTTAGAGTCATTTGCAATCCTGTGTATCGCAGACGGATTAAAAAAATAATAGCTCTTAGAGATTCTTCCTAGCTTCTCCCCTCTAACTTCCAGCCCAATTCCACCAGTTTCCTAGCAAAAGTGAGGCAAAGGACATCGAACGTTTCCAAGCGCAGGATGAAGATGGGGCACAGTAAGTTCCCTAGGAGTAGGGAGGTGTTTAAGTGTTGGTGGTGACTGTGAGTTGGCTTCTGCTCTTGCTGCAGAAGCTGTGAGCTCCACCGCTTTCACTGCTTTTGGCTCCTGAGGTGCTGCGGTGCCCTGGGCCCCAGAAAAAGGGCTGAGAGTGCTTTAAAACTCTCTTCTGGGGTGTTTTGACAACTTATGCTCAAGCAGTGCCTGTTGATGTCAAGCAACACAGAGGACCAGGCTGCACGCTTGAAGACAACGCATCTCTGGTGACGTTCCTGAAGTCCAGGCAAGCTGCGTTTTGTTAATTTGAAGGGGACGCTGTTCTCTCAGAGCACTTAGACCGAGACCCGGGAGCCCACGTGAGGGCTGTGTGAACCACACAGAACTGCCCAGAAGTGTCCCGTTAGGACAGCAGCTCTCCCATGGAGAGGTTCAGCTGAGCACTTGCAGAAGATTTCAAGATCTTCTCTGTCTGCTTGAAGCTGCTCCCTCTCCTGCTTTTCCTCCTGTGTTCAATTAGAGAATTACTGTTTAATGTGGATGCGGACACAAGCAACTGTGTTTGCTTCCTGCTGACAGGGATGGACTGAAAGAGATGCCTGCCTGCTTCGTAGCAGAAGCCGCATTATTTTCCTATATGTTAGCAATTATATGCATTGTTTCCTGATCACAGGCCTTTCTCACAACCCAGAGCACGACTGTAGTTGATTATTGAGCCTGATGTGTTTAGATTTGAGCGAGACCTATGAGGAACGCTTTAGTTGCCTGTTTTTTGGAGAGACTGGGAACGTTTGTATATATTCTGTCAGAGCGATCCCGTTTCGTTTCATGAAATAAAGAAGGGTTGAGCTTTCCTAGCAGCGGTAGGTCAGCAAGAATTAAACACGGAGCTTCAGGGATTGGCATTAATTCTAGGTGGTGTTCCGTCCTCGGAATTGATTGGCGAGACGGAACTGAAGACATTGTGTGGCTCGGTAGAATGGGAAACAAAAAACCCAAGGAGAGCCTTGAATGCTCCTCGCCACGAGGAATTACAGGACTTTGTGCAAGGTGACAGCCGGCCCGACGGCACGGCCAAATTTCAATGTGGGAACTGCAGTTGCGGTTGGATGAGTTTTTACCAGATCTATTGAGATCAGCGGGATTTGGCTGGTCGCTTCGGTGGAGTCAGGTCATCGACATCGCCCTTCAAAACCATCAGTATTCCAAATCGCAGCTCAGTTTGCTGGAATCAGCCGTCGTTCTCACCGCATAGAATGTTTTTGATGGGATTTATGACAAACCAAATATGGCAAAAGTACACTGGTGCTGGAGACCGAGACTGTTTTTTTCTTCCTTGGTTTCATAATGCATTTTTCCAGCGCGTTCACAGCAGTTCTGATTTCACGTCTGTGGGGGTTTTTTTGCAGTATTTAGGGGCTTTTCCAAACAGTTTCTACCTGCACCAGGGGAGGTTCAGGTTGGCTGTCAGGAAGAATTTCTCTACTGAGAGGGCTGTAAGCCATTGGAACAGGCTGCACAGGGAGGTGGTTGAGTCACTGTCCCTGGAGGTGTTTAAGAAATGGGTGGATGTTGCATTGGGGGACATAGTTTAGTGGGTTGATAGGACTGGGACAAAGGCTGGACTCTATGATCTTCAAGGTCTCTTCCAGCTGAAACTATTCTGTGATTCTATGAAAACAGTCCTTCATTTTCTGAGAGCTTTCAGTTCTGGTTGGGTTGGCCTGATAGATACTTGTTTTCCCTTGTGCTAATTTGTATTATGGTAGCGTTTTCGATGCGATACAGACACAATACACAGAATCCTTGCCCAGAGAACACGTCTTTATTCTGGCCGAAGGGAGAAATCGATATATGTTGTATTGTCTCATAGGCTTCACTAGGCTTATCAAAAAAAAAGAAAAAGGAAAAAAAAAAGAAAAAGGAAAAAAAAAAAGAAAGAAAGAAAGAAAAAAAAACCAAAACCCCCCACCACTTTTTTCTCTGTGAGTAGTTTACAGTGCATACCTGTGTCTGATTCTCTTCCTGAATTTTGCCTAACCTGTCATGACACAGACAGTGCATTTCGAAAATAAGAATTAGCACCCTGGGCAACTTCTATGAGGAATCCCAGGCAGCAGGACCGGAATGTTTTCCAGACAAATCTCCTTGGCCCTTTGCCACTTGTGAGTGGCCCCATCTTAACCTCCAGACATCATGTAAGTGTTTGAAAGTCATCGAGTGGCTGAGGAGGTAATCGCTAGGAAGTTGTCTCTCCACGCGAAGGGTTTAGATTAAAGTAAACACAGAGAAAAATCAAACGGCCTCTGGATTGTCACGGGACGTTCGGAGACGGATGCAGGGTTCCTTACAGAAGTTGCCTTGCTCGAGGACCGGAGCGATTGCTTCACGGGGAGCGATCGTGTTAGAGCCAAAGCCTTGGGCAGAATCGCTGCACCTCTGAAAGCAGAAAGATGTCCAAGAGTGTGAACAAACTTTTCCCTGGACCTAGCTCAGACTGTGGAAACATTTTCAGTTGCTATTAAAAAGCATCAAATTACAGACAATGATTTCAAAATCTTGAGGCAAGAAGAATAATCTGAGTTTAAGGAACTGCTTAACTGGAATTTTACCGGGTCGTGACTGCCTTTTAAGACTGTTGGCAGCCAAGTGCCCAGGAACAGGTTTTGTCTATTAATTGAGGTAGAATAAATATGCCTTTATTTCCAGCTGCAATTTCAAAGGCTATGGAAATATCAGAAACAAATTGTTAGCCGGCGGTGCCTTAATCACAGCGCTACAACCGAGCTGCTACAGGGTGTTCTCTCTCACCGTTGGAGAGAGGTGATTTCTTAGGTCCTAGAGGTCTGATCTAAGATGTGTTCCAATTAACAGACTCTCACTAACTTCACCTGAGCTTGGAGCCCGTGTTTAAAATCTTGGTTCATTTAAAAAAAAAAGAAAAGTGACCAAAACGCTGGGATAGAGTGAGGGCTGTGCAGGAAATACAACATAGCCCACACCAGAGAAAATATTGTAAGAGCAGCGGTGTGCATGCCCCAATGGTTTGTTCCTACACGGTAATTACGTGCTGGTTCACATTGTTGTTTTGTGGAGAAAACACGTTCTTGAGTGTCAGGAAATAAATTGGCAGTTTTAACGGGATTTCAAGCAGAGAGTGTTTTGACGTGAATTGATTGATTTCAGTTACAGTTTTGCTTATTTAGCTAGCCGTGATTAAAACCAGCGTTGCCGCAATTACAAAAATACAGAAATGTGAAGGCCAGATAGAAATAGAAAATGCCCCTAAGGTTTTTGCCATTGTAACAACTTTTGAGTGCAGATTTCTTGAGGAGGGCAGGTACGGCTGTTTGGGACACAAGCGGGCGTCACGTCAAGTTGTCTCTGTCAGCAAACGACGTTCTTTTAATTGGTTATTAACGATGAACTCCTGTTCCTGACTGTAATACCAGTGGGCAGAGCTTGACTGCAGATATCCTTGTGCCTGAATTTGGGAGCTGAAGAGCAAAGATGTTGCTTTTCCAACTCCAGGCAGTTGGTGGAAACTTACTGGAGAGGAAATCCCGACTAGCGGGCTGCCGGACGGACTGATGGGGGGGGACCTTTCTGCTTTGCCACCCACTCAGTCGCAGCTCAAAAGCAGTCTCGAGAGGTGTGTTTCTTCCTTCCCAGGCCTGCTCATACCTATCGAGACCTGTCAGACCTGGGGAGCCTTTGGGGAATCTTATGTAACGAGGGCCTGATTCATACCACGCTGCAATCCCAGGAAAAATCCCCAGTGGCATCACCGGGCTTTGGCGCGTGGCCAGAGTCTCGGTAACTTCCTTCTTTCTGTCCCATAAATAGAAGATATTCCTGAGCTGTACCAAGACAGATGAGAACATAAATCTCTTCTGCAGCTATCTTGTATGAGTGATTTTTCCAAAGGTAAATAAATCATCCCTGTTTCCTTTTACCCACAGCACCTGGCAAACTGTTAACTGAAAAACTGAGCAAACGTTGTTCCATTTGTGAGCCACCTTAAATCATCCTACAAATCTTTATTTTCAATTCCTTGTTAGAAAACAGAACCAACTGAAACTGGCTGGCAGAAAAAATGTGTCCCCTTTTTTCTTTCTTTTTTCTTTTTTTTTTTATTTTCTTCTCCCCTCTGCCTGGGTTAGTAGTGTAACTGCCAGTTTCTGTTTTCACGTCTGTAGAATTATATGCCTCTGGTTGAAACTTTTGACAAATCAGTCTGTTTTCATTCTCCCTCTGCCATAAATTCAATCCATATGTCTTTAAGACATCCTTTCATGGCTTTAACGTGGAAAAGGAAGTGGCTCAGGCTCCGTGTATTTAAAGCGAGCTCTTTTAGTTTGCATGCATCGCTTCTGTTCGCTCTCAAAGCCTCGACTTCCTAATTATTCAGGTTACAGAGGGCATTGGCAGAGTTTTCTCCGTTAGCTAACAGTGATGCACAGTGAAGAAGCACAACAGGCTAAATCATTCCCTTCTCCTCAAAATATCCAGGAAGTTTTTGATACAAGCCCTTGGCTTCACCGCCGAGCAGGATGCAAAGAGGATGTGAAAAGGGTTGGGGAGATCGATTCAGCGTAAAATTTCAAAAAGCAAACGGCAAGACAAAGAAACAAAGGGCTCGCACAATGCGCTGCCGCTCAGCCGGCAGGGTTTTGTTCGACAAGAATTCACGGCACCTACGTGGCAGGAGGTCACTGCCATGGGAGTAAAGCATCGCCACATCTAAGACCGACCCGGGGTCAGAAGGTGAGGCTGGGAAGGAAAACGTGCGTCTGAGCTGAAATATATTGGTTGAAAAATCAAAAGTAAAGGATGCAGGAGGGTAAGAGCGCGACGTAACGATCCTCGGCTGAAATGATGGAAAATTGGGGCCGGGGTGTGCTACTGGAATCATGGGGTAGGTCTGTAATTACAAGTGTGGTGGCAACCAGACATGGCTGAAAATATGGGAGCTCTGGCAGAGCGGGCTGCAGGAGGCTGAAATATATTGGTTGAAAAATCAAAAGTAAAGGATGCAGGAGGGTAAGAGCGCGACGTAACGATCCTCGGCTGAAATGATGGAAAATTGGGGCCGGGGTGTGCTACTGGAATCATGGGGTAGGTCTGTAATTACAAGTGTGGTGGCAACCAGACATGGCTGAAAATATGGGAGCTCTGGCGGAGCGGGCTGCAGGAGGCTTTTTAGAGTCCCCCTGCCCCGCGGGTGCAGTCTGGAGCTGCGTTTTGTCAGGTCCCCCCTGGGGTGGGGCTGCCAGCCTCGCCCCCAGACCCACGCTCCCCACCTCACCTCACATTCCCACCCTTCACTCGGTGCTGCGCAGAGCAATCGCGTGGCCCAGGGGCGACAAAATTCAGCTCACTGGTTTGAAACCATTGACCTAATGGACTTCTGGAAGAGGAGCAGGGGAGGCAGTATTTTTTCAGGTCTCTGTTGCACTGGCTTGCATTGTGGCTGCACATCTGCAGAGATAACGGGTGAAAAAGGTGATTGTCCAGTTTTTTGTGGCATCCCCAGCCTTTGCTACCATTCCCAGCCAGTTCACTCAAACGGTCCCTAATCTGCCCGCGTCGCAAATGAGTTGTAGGGATCTGCACCGAGTAGGATGGGGTCCCAATGACAGCTACAAAAAACTGCTTGAGAATCCGTGGTTCTGTTCAGTTGCTGGGAATTAGTGCTTGTGCGTGAAAGAAGATAAAATGGAAGGAAGGAAGGAGTGCGCGTGTAGTCAAAGCATGTGTGCAAGGTAATTATCTTTCTGATCTCTCTCTCACTCGTAGAGGGGTCATTTCTAGAGATGAAAATACAGGCAACCTCCAGACTCGTGGGCGTAGCTTGGCAGAGCCAAAGGTTCGCACACGTGGAAACCACCGTCTGCACACGTGAAGCTGCGTGCGGGTTCAAAGAGCTGGCGTAGCCCAGGGTTTTGGTTTTGGAGTTGCAAAGATTGCAGCTACCATTTACCTCAGGTGGACTTGAGGTTATCTTCCCCGCCTCCAGAAATCAGGCTTTTCCATCTCGCAATCTGCGTACAGCTGTTCAAACCCGAGCTGTCTGCGCACGGCTGAGTTGTTGTATAAACAATATTAGAGACTTTGCTGAAGCTTTTCATGTAGTTTTATCTCAGCTGCAATTTGTTTTCTAGTTTGGAACACCCAGCCTTACTCCCTAGAGCCTAGTTTCAACCATTCCAACAGTATTTACAGGAATGTTTATATTTGAACGGTTCAGAAGACCTCAAGTCCCTCAAGAAAGGTGCAAACCTGTTCAAGTTCCACGTCGCTCCTCTCAGTCAAGAGATTTGCCTTTTTTTCTGCCTTGTAACAGGATTTCTCCTTGCTCTTGTCCCCAGGTGTGCTGTCCCTGCCTGCCTACTTCAGCCCCTACAACGATGGCTCCGTGTGCAGCAATGGACGGGCCGACGCTTACGCCCAGCTGGAGCTCCGGACTTTGGAGCAGTCCCTGTTGGCCACTTGTGTGGGAAGCATCTCTGAACTGAGTAAGTTTGGGACGTAATCGAACGTAATCGAACGTGGTTTTTCTTTCAGCGAAGCGGGAGAGCCGGTCCCTCCGCTCTTGAGGTCAGCGGGAGCGCTGCCGTCGTTGACAGCGTGAGAAGTAGTTGGCTAACGTTGCGTAAGGTTTAATTGCCTGGTGGTGCCATTTGCGAAAATCGGATTGCTTCATTAGGCTGCTTTATATTTAATTCACCTCGGAGGTGCATAAGATGTGGCTTTCCTAGCCTTTTGGTGCAAACAGAAGATGGATGCTTTTGCCTAGATGCCCCTGGAAGCTTTCCTGTATGTTTGTGGGACGCGGCAGCGGCACCTCCCGCCGACAGCGAAGAGGGTTCTCTTTGTTAGCGTTTGCGCAGTGGAAATGTCAAGGGTGCAGGATATTCAAGGAAAAGATTTTTCAGTTACTTAAATAAAAAGCGGAGGGAAAAAATATCTGAGAGCGCTTTGGTAACAAAAGCTTGTTCAAAACCCTTCTTTTTTTAATGCTAACCAAATGAAATGTTCCATTCCTAGACTACTCACAAAGCCCCTTTAAAGTAAACAGAAATGATTTGTGTTTTCCCCGGTCTACGTTTCCCTTGCAACATTTCTGCTGGCATCACTTTCTTAGTCTCCGCCATCTGAATGCTAATGAATGTCAGGGCCAGCAAGGAGTTTGCGGGTTTCACCATTTATTTTGCAACCTGCCTTAATTCGAGGTTTTCAAATTCCTTTAACACACCTCTATTTATCCTGGAACACAAGAGAACATTTGTAGCATGGGCTTAAGATTGAATACAGTTTCCTCTCTCTCTTCCCCTGTCCCTGCTTTGGCCAACTTGGTCATTACATCCAGTGAATAGATCTCCTGATACAGTTGCCTACTTTTTTTAAAAAAAAAGTTGCTGCGTGTTGCCAGAAAAATAAAGAGTGAGTGTGCAAAGGAGAAGGAGCGTTGCTTTGAGCTGAAAATTTGAATTCCAGATGCATTTCTGCTCTAACTCCTCAGACTTCTGTGTTAGTACTGACGCTACAGGATTCCTGAGCCTCTCCTAAAACTTTTAGATCTTAGAGAGTTGGGACCTACTGAAGGGGAAAAGCAGAGATATTAGAAGGTTTTTCCTTTCTGCAGTGGGTCCTTAAACTGAACAAGCTGTGCGACAAAGGAGTGGCACAGTTTTACGTTGCAAACTGAGATTTTTAACACTCCCATCGATCTGAACCACTAATAGTGTTCTTGTGTAGACATACAGTAGCTTGGGGGGTTGTTCCCCCTAACCTGCGAAACACTAGAACCCTATGGAGATTTTTGGCAAATTCATTGTGTTGCTATTAGATATAAATGAACAAATTATAACTTCCTAGGATTTTTCAGAGGGAGGCGTGACTAACCTGTAGGTGGGAAGGCTAAGCTCAGGGTCCTTTCTCAGGAACCAGCTTTGCGATGGGGCGACTGTGTCGGTTCCATCCTTTCCCAGTATTGTAACTGTAGGACACAATAGAGTAACGTTTCCTGTGAGAGTTTTAGAACATAAAGCAACAGAGGATTCTCCCAAGGAAAAAACAGATCCTAGCTATGTATAGTAATCTATAATAATCCTTCAGCTCCCTGGTATTGCAGTCACTGCTCAAAGCTGTAGTGCCTGAAGCCTTTATTGCAAAGCTCGTCAGAGATTGCAACGCACCACGAGAAAAGGAGAGGAAACAGGGTCTGCCCAAAGCAAGCTTTTTACGCAGAGCCTAGCTTTATGTGACTGCAGAGCTGCTCTGGGAACTTTTTTAAAATCTGCAGTCTTAAAATAATTTCTGAGTAGAAGCTGTGTAATACAGGTCATCTTCTTCCAGGCCGCCTCAGGTCCACCAGCCTCCCAGGTCTGCTCTGACACAGGGGCAGGTTGGCTCAAGTTCAAAACCCAAGAGGACTGAGCAGCCCAGAAAGCTCCAGGACTGAGCTTCTCACGAGGCTCAGGGGCAAATTTCTGGCACGGCTTGTAACAGTCAGCGTGGTAAAGATTGGCTTTTTAATAAGAGTCAGGTCTTGGCATTCTGCAGAAACCTGCAGGAAGGGTGAGAATGAGAGAAGCAGACTCCCAAAAGAAGGGATTTCTATGTTGAACGTAACATCGTTAATTTAACGTCATAACCCAGTTGAAAGATATGGGAACGATCTCATGACGTAAAATGGTGATGCCAGCAATGAGAGTAAAGTACGTGTAGCGGTGCTACTGGCTTTGCCTGGTGCAAGCTCTGCTGCCAGGTTGCGCAGGGGATGTTTTACGGAGGTATCAGTAGTTTTTTGTAGGCAGGCGAGAAACTGGTATACGTGGTGGAAAGAGGAGAAAACCAGCAGTATAACAGGATGGGAAAACCACTGTAAAGCTGCTGTTCTCAATGTGTGGTGGCTGGGAGAAATTTCGTTCTGTTTTCTAACTATTAACTCGTCACTTGAAAGAAAGTTACATCTCCCATACGACAACCTGCAGAGGGGCAGCTTGAGGACAGCTCGTGCCTTTGAGGAGTTAAAAAAGGAACATGTGCACGCAAGAGGCATTTCTCTTAGCCATGAGAGATTTTTTTTTTTAGTTCAAAAAGCGTACGCAAGGGGCCTGTGGAGGAGTAGTAAAAAGACGCTTTTGGATTCTTTCTCTTTGTGCAGGTGATCTGGTATCACGAGCGATGCACCACATGCAGTGTTTGAACACCATCCGCCCGGGCATGAGCCCCGTTCGGCAAACGCGGCAGCAGCAACCCATCTCCTGGTCCCCTGACGCCCTCCACACCCTCTACTACTTCCTACGCTGCCCTCAAATGGAGTCCATGGAGAACCCCAACCTTGACCCTCCAAGAATGACCCTGAACAACGAACGGTATGTAGGTTGGTCAACCGTTGGTCGTCAAGGAGTTAGGCTAAGAAGGTTTCCTTTTGGAGAGTGTCTGCGCGTGCGTGGGACGCTACCTGTCAGGCATCAGTTATTCCTGCAGCCAGGCCAGAGTGTGTTGTCAGCCTTGCCAAGTGTACGAAGCCTTGGAATTGGAACTGGAAAGTGAGCTGTTTTTTCATGCAATCTTTCCGAGCGAGGCATATGCTCTGCGCTGCCAACGAGGCTTGCTGAGAGCCTCTGCCAAAAGTACATGTGGTTGCCTAAAGCAGGAAAGACCTTACCAAAGAAAATGTTACCTTGTGAATAGCGCCAATTAACAGTTGTCATCGTTCTTGGGAAAAGCAGCGTCGTTTGCCATGGAGGGGTTTGAAGGCATTTAGGAACATCCTTCTTAGGGATTACTTCAGTTGATGCTGTGTGTCTAGTATAGAAAGAAATTTTAATAGGAAGCCAATCACTAAACAGAAAATGCCGTGGGTCTCCCTACCTTCTGCCAGCACCGTAACTGCCTCTGAAAGTAGGTCCATTATTAGAGTGGTCAGAAATTTTCCAGCGGGATGTTTTTTCTGTTAGAAACCTCCCTGCTTTCCTTCCTGCCCAGCTCTTTGGCAGTCTGCCTGACGGGCTGGTGGCAACGGGGAGCTCAGGAGCCCTCCGAGCCCTGGCCACAAGTTGAGTTCCTTGACGGGTCAGGCTCTCGGGCTCTTCAGCTCAGAGGCAAAGCGAGAGCTGCCTGCCTTACACTCGCGCCCTGCGAGGAGACCCAGGCCTCTCCAGACTCGTTCAGTTCCCCAAATGCACACTCGGTTGCTTATTTATTTCAGAAATCTTACCTCAATGGGAAATCCTGGGAATATCTCTGCAGCTTTTGTCAATCGCGTGGTTTCTTCTTCCTACCTCAGGCTTTACTGTGTTCAGCCCCAGGTTCTAAAATTGGTATGAAATCATGGTAACACACAAATAATTAATTCTTAAAGTTATAAAAAACTTACAAAAACAACAACCTGTGGGCAGAACTCTAGCATCAGGGAGAGGGAACTGATGCAGACGTGTGAAGAACCAAGAGGAATTAAGTGCTATTAAATAAAATAGGAAGGGGCCTGGCTGCACAACTCAGCCCATCGGTGGTTCGTTTTTTGGGCTCACTAATCTTAATCAAATGCCCTATGTCATGCAAGGCTGTTTATTTTGCATTTTGTGTTTGCAAACTATGCACAAAAATGAGGTTTTTTGAGGCCAGGTTCTGTAAAGTTGTGTCACTACTTCCTACAGTTGTACAGCTGGAGCTGCTAAACAGCTGCTGTCAGAAATGTAGATTAAACTTGCTATTTTTTGTGTTGTGTTCTTGTCAGTGCTTTTGGTGTAATGATGTTACTGCAGCTACTTGTTTTGTGCACTGAGGATAATAAATGAGTTAAATCAGGAGCACAGCTCTCTCTCCAATTGCTCCCAAACAATACTCTTCACATGGTTCACTGGAGTTTTTTTGGAATGCAGGCTGCAACTCTATTCTGTTTTAAAATCCGCACTGTATCCTACCACAGCTGGTGTAAGGGAAATTTCTGCCGTTTGTTTTCTGACCAGTACTTAGCTGTAAAGGAAGTTATAGATGATATATTAAAAGGGAGCAAAAACTGACATTGGGGGGGAAAGCAGAACCTGAAGACTGTCAGCTTAAACAATTGGCTTTGAAAAGTTGATGAAACCTGGAAATGAGATTGATACTGCTCAGTATTCCAGAAATGAGCATTCAGCGCTACCTTTCACTTGCTCTGAGACGTATTTGTACGTGTCTTACTGTATTGACTTGTGCACACGTTATGTAGCATAGCCAGTGGGATAAATATTGCCAGCAGCACTTTATATGGGAGCTGGTTTATTCTTTCTGAGCTGGAGAGATGGTTGAGGCTGCGTGTGAGATGCCGGACTCGTGGCATGAGAGATGAGGGCACTGATTCACCTAATGTGACTTGGCAAGGCTGTGCAGCCCAGTTCTTTTATTCTTTCCTGAGCTGTGCTAAATCAGCTGCAAACTCTGCGTTGCTCTTTTGTGCATTTGTGCTCTCTCTCTGGAATATGCTCGTTACGTACGCTGCCATCCCAGCTTGTTTTCCACCGAAAAAAGATCTCGGTCACAAACAAGGACAATAACACTGACCTGTTCTGCATTTGCTTGCGCTTTAGTTCTGAGGCTCCTGTATAAATCTGTCGGGATCGAGCACCAGTCGGAAATTTAGCAGAGAGAGGGTGGCAGTTAGAGCTGCAGGCTTGGTAAAACCTGAGCTTGGTGAGGTCTGTGAGCCACGTTGGTTCCGTGGAAGGAACCGTGGTTGTTTGGGCCACCTAGAGACCTGCCAGCCTGCTCTCCGTCCTACTTGGCTTCCTGTTCTCTGTGAGCTCTCTGTGGGTGAAAATCAGAACACTGTGCTGTGAAAATCAGAACACTGCACAGTCTGGAAGGTCTTTACCCATGAAAATCATAACACTGCACAAACTGGAAGGTCTTTACCCGTGAAGGCAAGAACAGAATTCAAATTCTGAAACAACGGCCACCTCATACATTGTAAAGAACTTCTAAAAACCTAGCTGAGCTTCTGAACAAGGTACCAAAACACAGTTAGGTATGCCTGGCACCCCAAGGTACGGAGCCAGTTTGAAGTCCTGTAAGCAATTATCCATGCTAAATGTGTTGGTGTGTAAAGAGCTGAGGTGGGTGAACTGTAAAGTCCTGCAGGAGTGGGCTGGATGGAGTAATCTCTTTAGAGCTTGGCAGATGGAAGAGCTTTCTGTTTTGGCCTCCAGCATGTGAATCATTTGAGATACCAATAGACTGAAACGCTGGGAAGTTTGTGGGTTGGTTAGAGCTGGTTCTGATACTTACTTCCAGATGAAGACATTGAAGCAGAAGGAGGAGGCAGAAATAGAGAGAAAACACCCCAGTGCCTTAAGAAAAAATATTTGAAACGTTTTCACAATGAATGCAGCTGCTTGCTGTATGACCAAGCTGTGACCCACTTGGAACCCCCAAATGACCTTACTTGCTGCACGGACAGCACACCATCTGCCAGCTGGTGTCAAACAGGCCACCTGGGGAAGTGTTTTGCAAGCACAAAGTGCCACTCGTGCAATAGTTTGGCAAAGGAATTGGACCCTGAGGTGAGAACAAGCTGCCTTCTTCAGTAACGATACAGCTGACTGCCCGGAGGCTGAGAGCTCGCCTGTGTCGTCAGAGGGCACATCTGGCTTTGTTGCTGCAAAAAAGTGTCTCTTCTGGGCGGTAGGATTTTCTGAGCTTCTCAGAGATCGTAGCCTGTGTTGTGTCAAGAGGTCAGACAATACGGTTTTGGGCCACGAAGCGTGAGCAGGCACGTGGCACTCTGGTTCTCTCTCCTCTCTCTTTCTGCTCAGGTTTTTTTTCCCCCATTGCTTGTGTCAGGCTGGCTGAGCCTGGGAGCGCTCCACCCCGTGAGCAGCAGAGCATGTTTGCTGGGATTGTTTGGGATGCTGTGACTTGAGAAGGGCCATCCAGAGGTAAACGAAGCTTCTTTCTCCCCGCTTCGCTTTTTCCCAAGTGGAATGTAAAGCTTTTGCTTCATTTTTAATGGTGTGTCAAGGCAAGAATGCTCTCTCGGTGATACTTAGGGAATATTTGCTCCCCATAGAGGAGGACAAATCGAGGTCAGTGTTAGAGTCTCATTTTACAGCTGGGTGGACAAGTCTATCCCTGGTTAATTGGCTTGGCCAGCCCAGCGGTGTACCCTGAAAGCTAGGGAGACACCAGTGACTGCCCCCGTCCTATCCCTTTTGGTTATCCCATGCATACAGCATTTATTGTAGGAAGGTTAGCGTGATCTAACACCTAAGAACAGGCAAAAAAGTTGGATCCTGCTTTCTTTGTGCAGCTGATTCCATTTGTGTCTTTGGTAGGCTGAGCTTCCTCCTTTTCCAGCTACTCTGTTAAAAAAAACCCAAACCCAACTCTAAACTGGTTTTGCCTGTTGTTGATCCTGTTGGCCTGTAGAATGTTCTAAAAGTAATGCTGGGCTCGTCCATCAGCGCCCGTGGATCCAGCCGTGTCAGACTTTTCTGAGCTCTCCGTGTTGCAACCGTGCCAAGTTTTGCACATTGTCTGAGTTTGCTGGTGCATTATTTTATTCCAAGTGTCAGCGAGTATAAAACAATTTACATCAGCAGAAGCACACAGACTGTACCCATCTGACTCTGTCGGTGAAAATCCAGTAAAACACTAGTGAAATTCCAGAGCTGATGCAGGACTTGTCAGCTGCCAGCAGTCAAATTTGAGACTTGCCAGTTTGGTGGAAATTCACAGCTCCTCAGCTGGAAAAGCTGTGGGCACCGCGAGAAGCCAACTACGAGCATGCAGCGGGTCACCTCGTAAGAAAAGAGAAAGCTTCATCCTGTTCTCCACGTGCAGGCATCTAGAAGGCTTGCCTCAGATTTGCTGCTTCTCTGGGGAAAATGTGTTTTGTGACGTGATTGCAAACAAACTTGGGCCCCTGGAGAAGCATCCAAACCGTATTTTTCAGTGGTGTCAATGAGGAGAAACGGAGCGGTGCCTCCTCTCCTGTGCCACGGTAGCTGGGCAGGAGAAGCAAGGAGCTGAGCTATCTGCTTGGGTTTTCTCTCTGTGGAGGATTTCCAGCAATGCCTGCTCTGAAACGTTATTTATTGGGAAGGGATGAAAAAGCCACCTGATGCTGCCAGAAGCTCTTTGCTCAAATGCGATATTCTTTCAACATTTGAGCTGTTGATTTAAATCGTCACTGGCTAGAAAACTTGATTTTTTTTTTTGTCTTGTGGCATAGAATCCAAATTTACTTTGGCTAGCATGGAAACCAGAGATGGGTCTAAATTAATAGATCCTGACACAGTGTGAAATTCCTGTCCAAGCATCTCTTGATCCAATAGCGATCAAGTTGGCATCTCGGCCTATTATGCTTTTAGATTCAAATACTCGTGCTCCGACCAGACTGAGTAAAGCAGTGGCCTTATGACCTTTCATACTTTGTAAAATTCAGCCTGGCCTCAAAATCATTTGAGACGTGCCGTTGACTTCTGCTGAGAGAAAAATAATCTCCAAGTAGGTTGTGCATCTGCTTTGCTGCAGCACTACTTCGGGGGCCAGTTAGCTCAGCCAGTTGAGCATGGCGCTAACAACGCCAAGGTCACGGGTTCGATTCCCGTTTGGTCCCTATGTGTTGCCTGATCTAGTCTAGTGGTGGCATCCCTGGCGACAGGGAGGCTGGATTAAAATGATCTCTAAGGTCCATTCCAGCCTAGGCCGTTCTATGCTTCTGGCACAGCTTCCCTGGCAAGAGTCTTGCAGCGGTTCCTGCAAATAAAGAGCCCCTGTGCTATGGCTATTTCTAAATCCCGGGTGACCAGCTGATGAAGATGTCCTCCTCATCATTTTTTCCAGATTTCCTGCTTTTATAAGAGCATTACTTTGATCTTAGTACCTTTTTTACTCGATGATCCTCTAGGAGCATCATTAGAGATAATTGAAGCCTTGGGCGCTTTCCCTCCTGGCTAGCTGCTCACTTCCCCTGCACTCAGAGAATGCCTGGCACAGCCCCGTGTTCACTCTCAAATCGTTCGAGACAGGAGTGATTTAGTCACATGGGTCAAATTTGTACAACGCTATCAATCCATGTTAAAGACGATACTAACATCCCAGTTATTCGTGTGAATTGTCTCCGGAAAGTCTCGCTCTGTGCCGCATGGGCACCCAACTGGCAGAAAATCAGGAATAACCTGCAGAGCCTGCTGCCGAGACCTGCATCCTCAGCATCGCTGAGAAGTGTTACTGCTCTCCGAGCCGGTTAAGACTTCTCAGGGCAAATCTTTTCTCCAGATGGATGTTTCCAGACTCCTTGATCTGTCACGAGGCTTTTTCCCCCCTTCTCCTCTTTTTAACTGCAGGCTTATGGAATTTTATTAAGTGCAATAGCTACATCATTGTCTGTCTTTTAGATTTATCTGTGGCCTAGCCTTTCCTAATTCAAATTTAATATATTTATGTCTGAATTCTTTTATTTTACAGCCGTATCCCATTGTTACCCTGCCGCTTCAGGAAGAGAACTTGATACACTTAGTTCAGTGAGCTGTGTCTTTGAAAAGCCCTGCAGTAAAATAAGTTCTGGGATCTCTTGTCGGAGAGGTCTTAGTATCTTTCTATTCTGTCTGCAGTCAAGAATAGGTATGTAGGAATAATAAAGTGGGCCCCGACTCATTTGCCTTGAGAGAGAATAATGCTGTAATCATACATTTGTATTAAACAGGGCTTAAATCTACTCAGAGTATCCCTGAAGTCAACAAGGTGATTACAGAAAGATCTGTCAGGGAACATTTTCCAGTCCCACTGCCACGCAATAGTCCCATTGATTTTTTTTTAAAATTTTTTTCCCCCCCAGAGCTATTTCGACATAAATATACTGATTAAATATAGGGCAACAGAAGGAAGCCTTACATGGAGCCGTGCTGTTACGGCATTTCTTGCTCAGAGTGGACATAAAAATGGGCCCCTCTTTGTTTCGAAGGAAAAAAACAACCCATAACTATTTGCGGTTGATGAAAGATGAGTTTGGTGGATTTATTATAAGAATAAGAAGGACCTAAACAGATAAGCTCAGCTTCTTTTACCAACACTGAGGAGAGAAGCTGGTACCGTGTATTTTTGCCTGTTTCAGACTTTGACCAATTAATGTCAGACTTAATTGTGATTTTGAGGATACTCCTTTGTAAGGAAGATAGAGTGAATGGCCTTGTTTTGACTAAAAGTAATTCTTTGTTGGCAGGATTATGTATTTGTTGAGCCTATACTAAATAGTTGCACAATATGGAATATCTTCCACAGTCCTGAATTAAAACCAAGTCAAATTAAAGCCTGTAGGTGACAGAAAGTAGTTGTGTTTGGGTTCCTGGTTAATATTCTTGCCTTTGCCTGGCATCACTCGTCGAGGTATTTTTAAGTCTCGTCCTTTTTTTAATTACTCATTTCTTTACAGTTCAAAGATCACAAACTTGGAACGTGAGGGATGACCTTGGCACTAGGGAAGGGAATGAATTGCAAGCCCCGAGGATCGAATTCATCCAAGTGTAACTGCTGAAACTGGCAATGCAGTCTACTCTGAATTAGAATTTTTTTCTCCCTCTGTCTTTTATGTTGTTTGTATAAACAAACGCTGCTCAATTTTTTTTAACTCCGCGCGTCTCACACCTGGGACGGACCAGCCTTTCTTCCCCAGTGCTGGCTGGAAGCAATTTGTAGCGTTATTGGAGTGTTTCCAAAGTAGCCTGTTCCTTCTCATCCCTCTGTATTGGAGCAGAGGCGTAGTACAAACACAGATTATTTAGATTCTCTGCAAAATTGCAAGGAGAAGAATCTCACTGCGTACGAAGTGGAACAGCAAAGAGCAGACCTCAGGGGCTGGCACGCGGGGAGAGCGTTCCAGGTAAAGAAGAGAATACACAGCAAGGCAAAAATTTGTTGCTAATGGCTCTTTATGAAGCCGTGGTCCAAAAAGTTGGGCTCTTAGGCTGTCTTGAAACCTTACTGCTTTGTACACACTGGTTTCTATGAAGTCTCAGATGCCACAGATACGGGGGACAGGTCACCTAAAAGATTACCAGTTTCACCTGGCCCTGGGGAAACCAAGGGGGTTTGGGCAAAACGACCTCCAGAAATGGCTTTCAACCTCAGCTCTTGTGTCCTTCTGTGGTTCTAATTGCAGTGTTTGTCCCTTAAAGATATTTTACCTGTGTCAGCGCAATAACTTCCCAGTCATCGATAGGTATCAATATATTCTTTCCTGGAAGCGGCCATCCAGGTCGACAGCAGGCAGGGGTAGATCGTTGCCATCTGCCTAGAGAAGTTACAAGGCATTTGAGATAATCAGTTAGCGGTTTTCAAACAAATGGTTTGTGTTTTCTGCTTTCATAAGGCGTTTCACAGTAGACTAGTCCCCAGAAAGACTGTCTTTGGCCTAAGCTGTTTCTGACAAATGTCGCCTGTTCGTAAAAATGTTTGAAAACCGAATAGATGATCTTTGGCTTTCTCGTTTAGCGATGAAGAGACGACAGCCAGCACGTGTGTATGTGCTGCCACCCTGCAATTCCTGTAACTACAGCCACAGTCATTACTGTAACTACTGTAAAGATGTCTATGTTAAGTTCTTGGCGTCTGCTCTTAAATTCCCATCTGTTCAGATAAAAAAGAAGGTGCAAGAAAATGAGAGCCTGGCAGCTTCACTGCCTGGATTCTCGGGGCTGGTACAAACAAAAATCTTCAGTGCCTGCAGGCGCCCCGTGTTGGGTACTGTTTAGTGTTTGCTGTTTGATGATGAGAAGACTAAGCAGCAAGCTTACTTCAAAAATGAAGCAAAAACAATCCAGGGAAACTTAAAACAAAGCTGTTAGAGCATGTGTTACTCAAAAGGTGTCGTAGAAAGACAAAAGTGAGTAAGGCAGCATCTCCTGGTTTCCTTTCCCACCTTTTGGACAGTGACTGCCCACTGAAATCACAGGGAACTGGGAGTCTAAATTTCTCTGCTTGACCCTCGCTGGTTTGGTGTCGTTTGGTATCAGCCCGGCTCCATTTTTTGGAGGCACAGAGCCTTCAAGACAGCATAGCAATACCAACGTAATCCTCTTGTAAGTAACGTAAGTAAAAAGCAGTAACCGTGGACACAAGATTCTGAGCGTATTGCAAAGAACAATGATGGTAACAAGCCAACAAGTTTCTTCTTTTTCAGTAATTGCTGTTTCCAATTGAAGTGACTATTATTTCCTATTGGATTAAATTACAGACCTTCACTTGCAGAACTTGCCTGTTTCCTGAGGAAGGAGTTGGCTGGTGCTTTAACAAAGGCCACACTAAATAAAGACACAATTCTGAGCTTTTGCTGTGCAGCAGCCAGGGCTGGCAGGTCCTTGGAGTTTTTGCTCATATTGTTCCTGACATCTTTGTGACAGAGGGCTAAGAGCTAAGCTCCTCTGAAGAGTAAATGTTTCTGGGTATAATTTATGGTAATAGCAACAATTTCTTTCTCCTTGACCTTGTGGAGATTAGGAACTAAGCTTTCCCTGGGGTAATCCTAGATTGGTGTGGCTCTGCTTTGTTTCTTTTTTGAAGGGGGCCCTGGCAATTTGCACTTCCTTGTCCTACACCTACGAGTGCACGTACTGCCGTGACCCGGTGGTCACTCGCGAAGCTAAGCCGTCCCCTTCTCGTCACGTGTTTTTACAGTAAACGCTGAACTGCCTGTTTTAAAAAGCATGTCTGCTCTGCAAGACAAATCCTATTCAAATGAGCTACGTGTCTGAGCTGATTCAGCTTCGTGGATTCCTCTGGGGCTAAGCAACCTTGTGTTGATACCACGCGTGTTGGTCTGATGTGTTTGCTTAGAGAGGAGAGAGACCGAGTTGTGTTTTACTGCTTATCAGGGTAAATCTGGAGTGAAAGGGGTAGGATCAGTCTGGAGTCAAACTACCGAGATCTCCAGTTCCACTGAAGAGTTTGTACCGTGGGTGTCCCCACCATAAGAGGGACATGGATCTGTTGGATACAGAGGAGGCCACAAAGATGATCCAGGGGCTGGAGCACC
Organism: Apaloderma vittatum; assembly: GCF_000703405.1. Classification (NCBI taxonomy): domain Eukaryota; kingdom Metazoa; phylum Chordata; class Aves; order Trogoniformes; family Trogonidae; genus Apaloderma; species Apaloderma vittatum. The sequence goes on along the minus strand of NW_009697646.1, from coordinate 8,776 downwards.
TCTGCTACGAGGAGAGGCTGAGAGAGCCGGGACTGTTCAATCTGGAAAAGAGAAGACTTCAGGGGGACCTAATAGCTGCCTTCCAATACCTGAAGGGAACCTACAGGAAGGCTGGGGAGGGACTTTTTACAGGAGTGTCCAGCGATAGGACAAGGAGAAGTGGGTTTAAGTTGAAGGAGAATAGATTTAGACTGGATCTTAGGAAGAAATTCTTCAGTACGAGGGTGGCAAGAGTTTGGAATAAATTGCCCAGAGGTGTTGTGGCTGCCCAATCCCTGGAGGTGTTCAAGGCCAGGTTGGACGGAGCCTTGAGTAGCCTGATCTAGTTGAGAGGCGTCCCTGCCCATGACAGGGAGGTTGGACTAGATGATCATTAAGGTCCCTTCCAGCCTAGGCCAGTCTAGGATACCTGAAGCCCTTCCTTCCCTGGATTAGAAGGTCTGTCATAATGGCTAGCGAATAGAGGAGGGAGACAGAAGTTGTTGTGTGGTTATTCTGGGCTTACTGGAAAACTCTCTCCCACTGTAAGGAATTCACTCAGCCATTCCTCACCCCCTTTGGCTTCCTTCAGAAATGCAAAAGATGCATCCAGAGAAACTCAAGGTACTTCAGACCCCTTTGCAAGTGCTGGAGCTTTTCAGTAGGAAAGGATGAGTAGTGCTGGGAGAAGATAGTTAACCTAGTTGAGAGGAGTATAATCACTATAGCATGAAATTAGAACAGGACTCACAGAACCTGCTCAGAATGTATCTTGTTGTAATTATATTGCTTCCAGCTTCCAGACTCTGTGATTAAGAGTTACCTCGGAGCAGCACTTCATTGTGCCAGGTCGTCAGTCCCCTCTTGAGGCTGCCAAATTCTTCAGGAAGGATCTCTCTGAAGAGATGGTGCATTCGAACACCACAGAAACATATGTTCCTTAAACGACTTTCCATCTGGGCGTCCCATTCTTCCTTGTACAATGGTTTAATTAACTCAGTTTGGAACCTCTTTTAGTCTGCTTAACTCTCTGTGTAGAGATGCTCAATATGCTTAAGGGTAAGTGGCCAAATTTAATTTAATCTCACTGTACATGTAGAAAGGGCACTTGCCCCAGTACAGTGATGCGTTACAGTTTTGGCTGGGTACAGCTTTATTCACACAGTCAGGGCTCAGAAGTATCTGCTGTAAAGAAAGGCAAATGAAAACTAGTTTATTTCTCAAATAATTTTGTTTCTTCGGTTCATCTTTGAGGCAAAAGCTCTTGAAAGAAAGATATCTCTGTGTTTTATTTGCATTTTTACCGATTACTCTTCCGTTGTGTTTGGAATGCACAGCACTGGGCATTGATAGAAGGATTTATTTAAGCAACAGGTAATGAATTGTAGAGCAAAGTATTTTGATAATATTTTTCTCAACAAGCTGAAAAAAAATAATTGTGGACGTTGCACTTGGCATTAGAAGTGATGCATGTTTAATGTCATTTTTACTGTATCAGTTGTCAGTGCTTTTGGGGGTTTAGATCTTTCTGTCAGCAGAATCTTAACAGGGCTGGAAAGAAAAAAAAAACGAATCCTTGTTAATCTGGTATCAGAAACAAAAGGTATTATTTTGTCATACCGCTCGTTAGCTGAGTGAAATCCCTCCGTGTTCCTGTAGTAACCGCAGCGCTGAACCCTTGGCAGTGGTCAGAACGGAGCAGGTTGGACCTGTTGCAAGAACAGGCTTGAGCTGCATATAAGAAACGCCATTCTCTTCCCCCTATTAGAATGTTTATCTAATCTATTAATATAAGACTATTTAAGTGTGTCCTTCTAGAGAGAGAGATGGGGTAACAGATAACCTTGGTATGGAGAGCTGGGTTTTTTAAATCTACCTCCTAGCCTGTACCGCAGATGCCGTGGGTATAAACCAGCCTCACTGGGGCTCAGTCCTTTGCAAACTCAGCATAAAACTCCATAGTTTGGAGTACGTGAGCTATACTCCAGTTTGTTACAACGGGAACTCTCCAACCCTGCCCTTAGATCTCTAGACCTTTTTCGAAGAGAAAGCAACAGAGATTTTCTAGTCCAGCAGAAATGCCAGGAGGCAATAATACCCAAGGTGGCCAAATCTTCTTAGCTTAACTCGACACGTGCATTGCTCTTGGTTAGACCAAGCTGTTCCCTGCTGCAAAATCTCCTGCAGGTATATATAGAGGTGTGGAGCTGTAACGTGTTTGGAATTCACTGGAAGTTCCTACGCTGGAACAGAGCAAGAGACTGCTCGGCAGCAGCGCAAGCAGATCTAAGTAACCGTGCCGAAAGCAGACTTCAGAGCTGGAATTTGTGGCATCTGCTGACGAGCAGCTCCAAATGTTGAATGCATACTCTAAATTTAGGATATTTGGAAACAAAGAATTTGAGTTTGGCCAATTAAGCCCGCTTATCAGAATGCCATCCTGAAGCAGTTACAGCTGTTGCTTAGGTTTATCGATATGTCCAAAAAACTTGTGGGGATAAAAGCACGAAAAAGAATTTGAAAGCAGGAGATTTCACAATATGCAACACAAAATGGAAGAGTGAGGGGATTTCTCATCTGGTCTAGAAGGGCTGACTTCATCTCAAGAGTTGTTTTCTTTAGATTCTGGACAATTTTTGTTGCTTCTCCTATCTAGACATTTCCATGGCACTATTTATTTAAATATCTAAGGCAAATGCAAATGTATAACTTGTTATGCTTTCCAGTAAAAAACAGAGACGCATTCATTCACCACTGCTCCCAAATGTCTTTGGATGAGACCAGATTCTCTCTCTATTTCTGCACAGCAATTCTTGGATATTCTAAGAAGAGAACTTAGGAAAAAAACAGGAGCTTCTTTAAGATATAGTTGAAGTAAATTCATTGAGCAGCTTATCATTAGGAAAAAGTGATTGTTCTCTTACAAAATAATAATTAAAAAAAGCCACGCTGCCATCTGTTCCATCCAGCAGTGATGTGACTCCTTCTGATCTTTCATTAATGACAGATCTTCTGAGTCTGACCTGGCGCTGGCTCAGAGAGCAGACTACTGACTACTCATTCTCAAATGCTACACGCTGTGGGCTCAATTGCCTTTTATTAAAAAAATAGACTTTTAAATTTTGGCTCTTCTGTGAGACCTTCTGCCGGAACCTGGATTGTGCAATTATATTCCCGGGTGGAGCGGATACCTGGCTTTAGTGCTCACATTGTATTATAGTACCTAAGAGAGCTCCCAAATCAGTTCTTTTCATTCGCACGTATTGGTGTGTTCCTCGTGCCTTCATGCTGAATTAGTTTTTTGGAACCTCTCGGGTTCCAGGAATGTGAAGAGCCAAAAGATTACTTAGATTTTCATTAAGAAAACCCTGACGTCAGCATCAGGCGAGACTGACGTTTCGAGAAGGTTGTGCTCACAGCAGCGTGACATGGCACAGAAGTGGAACAGCAGTCGAGCCATTAGAAAAACAGAAGCTTCCTCAACTTTATCTTAGCCCCGAAAGAACCATCTTTTAACCTGAAAATGTTTAGCCTCTAGATACCACTGGTTTGTATCTGAAATTTTCTCTTTGGAAATACTAGATTTTGGCTTGTGCTGCGAAGGTAAATGGGAAACGGTTCCCTATTTATTGTGAAAACCTTTGCTTCAGTGAGGATCGTCTTTGTTTAGCTGAACAAACTTTCGCAGTTCTAATTAACTGAAACAGTTTTCAGTATTCCAGAACAGCACAAAAGTCTTTCTCTTTCTGGCTCTTGTTCGCACGGTTCGAAGTCGGGAGCTTCAGGCAGTTTTCCTGAGCGTGGCAACACTCTGCCTCCAGGATTTTACAACTGAGCCCTGAAAATTAGCTCCGTGATTGAATCTGGCAGATTGGGTTTGGCTTGAGAATCAGCGTATGTTTTTAACAGATGCACGCTGGCAAATCAGATTGAAGTCGTAACTGAGAGCTCCTACGAGCGCTTTGGAGAATTAAGTATAAGGGGCAAGGAAATGATGAAGGAGGAGTCTCAGTGCTGGGTAGTGAAGAACCCTGCTGACCCCAGATCACTCTGCTGGCAGATAGCAGTGTTGGGGTTCTTTCGCTTTGCCAGCGTAGCTCGGGTGAACCAAAGGAGTTACCTCTCGAGTTTTCTGCTTGCAGGATCAAGGCTAATCCCAGAACAACAGACAGCCCATTCTGGCTTTTCCTCCATGTCTGTCTCTGCCTACCTAATAGCGTGAAGTCACAGGCTCGTTTCTTTAACCCACGTAGCTTGTATTTTATATATCTATATAACTTTAATGCGTGTAGCTTGTATTCGCTCCCAAGCGTAGCCGTGTTTTGCTTTGCAGGAGGAATTGTCGCACTCGGTGACGTGATCTCGGTCAGTCTCCGTGGGGTGGGTCACGGGTATCAGATCTCCAAATCTCCGACTGCTTCAGGGGAAGCAAGGTGTGCCAGCCAGTTCTGGTCCTCCTGCAAAGTCTCTTGCACCCTTTTCCCCCACTAAGCCAGGAAATCCATGAGCGATGCTAGTTTAAAACAAAAAGAGTAGTATTTAAAACAAGGACGTGAAGGGACTTTGTAGGATTTTTCCATGTGAGTTGACTCCACAGTTCGAGGCAGTTTGTGACCTGCTGCGTAACTCGGCACAAGCACCTCTGGGAAAGGCTTTAACAGATCTGATGCAAATGACTCAGTGGGAGGATGCTCTTGGCTGCTCAAAGATGGGATTTGAGACCCGGGTCCTTCAGAGGGGACCTGCTGAATTGACTTCTACAACCTGCCACAAGTAGGGCACCACTAAGCAATGGTTTCTCTGTCTAATTCAGCAGATGCAACAGCAAGTCAGGCTTCGCAGTTGTATCTGATCTTGCAAGTAATGTAAATTGCAATATAGAAAATAATTAAAACCAGCTTAAACATAGACCCATATAATAATTGAAGTCGAGGCTGCAAGTAGGTCCCAAGTCGTGCAAGAAATATTTCACTTCCCGGATTGCCTCCAGTAGTTTTCAGCTTACAGGTGATTTTAGAACGTCAGGGAGTTGAGAGGAGCACGAGGATCGATGGTTTCCTCCACGTTTCCTCCGTGGAGGTGGTTACTCGCCGTGCCCGTTGGGGATCAAACGGCTCGGCTGCATCTGGAGGAGGCAAAGGGAAGTCGGTCGCATCCTTGATCGCAGAACTATGAGCATATTGTTGTCGTTAAAACTATCGTGTTTATCTATCTGGCTCTTATCATCAACTAGCTGCAATTTAAGTTGGTTTTAATTATTTTCTGTCTGTCTAGAAACCAAGAGTTCCTTCTGCCACAGCATACAGATGTTCCAAATATGTTTTTCTAATGAGACACATGGCACATTCTGGAGCAGTACAAGTTCTTGTTTTCAGCCTGAAAATCGAATTTTTTCCCTGTTGTTAAAATAAAATTTGTAAAATATGATTAGAAGAAAAACAAGCACACACACTTGAGGGTCTGTTTTAAGACTCACAGTGAGCTTCTAATGATTACCTCTTTGCTTTGGGGTTTGTTTTTTTTTTTAGTGAGCTTAAATGTAGTTTTCAGTGTGATTTGCAGTTAACTGGAAGTAAAACCTGTCTGACGCTGCACCTTATTTCTAAACTTGCAGACAAAGGCAGAAAAGGTGGTGTTTCTGCCTGTGGTTACTAGCATTGCTAAAAGATCAGAGCTGGCAGTTCTAGATTGCAACTATTCTTGTACCATTTTATATTCTGTAAGCAGAGGAAACTGTGAAGAGAGAGAAAGCGGAGAAAGGATCCCAATAAATGTAATATTATCCAGATGGTTTTCACTCCGTTAGTGTCTGCCTGCAGGGTAACTTGCTCAACTGTGCAAGTTGGTGTCATGGCATGTGCAAGCCAAGACCGTAGTAACTTGATAATGATCCACGAAAATGTGAGGACTTGTACCTTCTCAGGTGCGAGGTGGTCATTGTTGCAAGGGAATTCAGGAGAAAACTTTCTTTTCTGGGGGGTGAGTTGGCTGTCATTAAATTTCTTCTTCCTTTTCTGGGAAGATTAGGAACTGTCTGCTTTTAAAGCGGTGGCATTTGTTGAGACAATCCTTGAATTGGATCCAGCGTGGGAGTTCTATCTTTTCTCTGTAAATGTGGGAGGATTTTGCAAATTCAATCAAATATTTTGAATCTGAAGAGAATGGCTCCTGGCTCAAGCTGGCTGAGTTTCGGAGCAAAGGTTTTCTATTTTTTTTCTATATCACTATTTCTGTTGTTATTTTATTGACATATAATTACATACTTGGAGATTTATTTTTTTCCCCTGCAGCTTGAAGAGGGTTTTAGTATTGGAGAATCCAAACTGTAAATACGCTGCTGTTCTCCACGTCCAAAGGACATGGTTTAGGTTTTGGATACTCTGTCTAGCCTCAGAGTCTTTTCCCTTCTCCAATTTATGAGCCTTCGCTCTGTTTTCTCTTTGACTCCATTGCCATTCTTGGGGCTTTTCCATCTTGGTGTAAAGTTCAAACAACTCATCTTCTCCAAGCTGCCCTCCTACATGATTTCACCGGTCTTATTCCTGCCTGGTTTTCCCTTTTTCCAGGACCTCTAACTGAGAGGCTAGAAAAGTTATGAAAAAGCCCACGTGGCTTCCTTGGCCATCCGTCGGTCACTCCTTGCTTCTCTTAGGGCAATATTTTCTTTCCTGCTTGGGAAGAAAGGAGATTCTTGTTCAGAAGAACACGGTTTTTCTGTCTTGATGTTACTGTCCCTGTTGGCTCCCTCGTTGGTTTGCTGGAGCAAAACAAGTGGTGAGAAACAGTGGAGGAGGAGACAAGATGGCTGCAGGGAAAATGTGTCGCTTTGCTCCTTTTTTCTTCAGCAAACTTGTCCCTGGACCTTCCTGGGCACCCAGGCAGGAGGGAGGAATTTGCTGGCATGGCTGTTTCTTCTGGGAAGACCAACTGTTTCCATCTGGGAGAGCAGGTGTTCCTTCCTCACCTCTCAAAGTCAAGCTCTACGCGCGTTGTCCCCAGTTACTTAATGCAGAGGACCGATGACATAATTTTCTAACTCCTCTCGCGTTCTCTCCTCTTCCGCAAACAATTAACTTCCCTTGGCAAAAAATGTCTTGGCCCCGGGGCTGTTAAAAATCCTCCCGCTCTGGGGACTAGTTTCTTTGTGAGTTAACGCCGAACGTCTGCGATCCCACAGCATCCCCTCAAGAGCTGCCACGCGCGATCCCCACGTGCCGGTCGTGTCCTAAGCCATTTGAACCAAACGAACATAGTAGTTTTGGGTTTTTTCACTTCAAGACAACTTCGTGGCAAGGAAGTGAACAAAGCAACTGCGGTGTTGTTCGTCATAGACAACGGCGCGTGTCCTACCGCTGTGAGCGTGACACGTTCCCAGGGCCGGGTCACTTCATGTGCAGAATTTAATGAGCTGCCAAATGCTTCTAAATGTCAGAAGGTCCAGAGGAAAACGCACAGTGCAGAACACAGAAACGCACAGACAGAAATCAATTCTTTAGCTTGCAGCATCTCCCAGTTAATTTTCCATGAAGGTTTCTCCCCCTCCCCTCCTCCAGTGTTTTTCAGTGAAATGATCGGTGTTTCCCTACAGGCGTGGATTAAGGGCCACAGGATGATAATTGCCTTTATTCTCTAGAAGAAAAGAATAATTGCATTTCTTTTTAGGGCAGTGCAACCCGATGTTGGTGTTTCTCTCGTCTGAAGTGTGTCTTTTTCTGCTCAGATCAGGCGATATCACCGCTTCTCTGCCCTTGTGTCAGCGGAAACAGAGCTGTTCCCGCGAGCAAACCCACGCGGGCAGTGTGAGGAAAGGAAACCGTGGGATAAAAGAAGGGGAGAGAATAGAAAGCCCATCCTCAAGCTAGAAATTTTCAAGAGAAGTCAAGCTTCTACGGCAAAATAGAAACAAGTCATTAGAATCACTCCTGATGGAATAACGATTTATCTGACCTGCACATCCGACTTTGCTTTCCTTCAGACACAGGGTAACTCGTCAGTCTCTTGAGCTCCGAGTTTTAAACCCTTTGGAAAAATCTGTTAGGATTTAAAAAAAAATACAAAAATCAACAAACAAACAAAAAAATTCCTTCTCCTTCCCGCTCCTCCTAAACCAAGTTTTCCACATTCAAGGTCTGCTTGTGCATGGAAGCCATTTATAACCCTGGCACATGTGATTTTTTATTTTTTTTTTTACAGAATGGAAATTTCTTCGTGATACGTGTTATTTCTGGTGCAGACTCTGTGGTGTTTTCTCTTGGCTGACCGCAGTCTCTTGCTGCCCAGCGCCGTGTGTAGCAGTCACCAACGTTTGGCTCGTGACCTACCAAGATGATGCTGGGCGGACGCGGTTCTCCGGCCAGCAGTGTTCCCACCAGGAAAGCGTTAGAGAAGCTGTGCAGTGGCCTAAATAGCTTATCTACCACGAAAGGTGGTAAATAGGTAGATAAACTCATTTGTGCATTTTTTTCCACTGCTCTTGAGGTGTTCCCTTGATCTAACTTTGGAGTGTTTGATTTTTGGTGCTTTTAGCCTACCTCTCTCTCCTCACCAGCCTGGGGAGCTTTGAATGCTATGCTAGAAGCTCTGCTGAGTAATTAAAAAGCCTAAATAATGAATTCAGGCTCCTCCCTTAAGGTGTAAATGCCTCTGTTGTGGGCTGAAGTTCTCTGGAGCAAACTGCTGCAAGGCATCTCCCAAATCTGTTGCAGATTGCTGCCCTGCCTTAGGGTGCTCAGTCAGCCCTAACTGGATTCCTCCCACCCCGTGTGTCTGTGTTGCGATTTTCAAAGGGAAGGTCGCA